>NC_090742.1:71815012-71820012 GCF_036898095.1 Palaemon carinicauda | reverse complement strand
GCAATAGATGGACGGCATGAAATGACTGTTAAACTAACTTCGCTTTATACAATTGAAGTGTCCAAGTGATTAAAAAAAAAATGTAAGCTGTTGAAGTCAATTGTTTACCTGGTATGAGTGGCGCGTGAAGATTTGAAAAGGTGAGAAATGGAGATAAATGGGAGAAAAGGTTAGCTAAGAGAAAAGGAAGGATAAAAGTGCCTTTAAGATCAAAGTGATACTAGGCTGGTGAAAGGTACATATTGTGAAGTACGGTATAAGGAGGAAGATTAGTCAAACTTAGAAAGTGCAAATTGAGTTTATCCAATATTGAAGTATGCCTTGCACTAATTAAAGAAATACAGTTTAATTGAAGAACAAATAAGCAGATAACTAGAAGAAAAACTATATAACTTAATAAAAAATCACTGGTAATTATTTGCTAGTATTGATATTGATAAATTTGATTTGATTTTGGTAAAGTCGTCCCAGCAGGCATTGTTTCGGCACAAGGCAAAGGTTCGAATCCTTGTCCAGTCTGAAACATTTATCATAAATGAATTTCCAGTGGATATACATTCCCAAAAGTAGAATTCGATATTAAATGCCATTGCGGTTGATAGTTACATTGATTAAAATCACGAGTGTTAGTGATGCATATTCCTAATGTTTACCTGTATAAGCCTCAATATTACCACATTATTATTATTATTATTATTATTATTATTATTATTATTATTATTATTATTATTATTATTATTATTATTATTATTAGCCAAGGAATCTTTCGGATGATAATTCTAAGAACTAAGGGATCTTTACATATTATCCCCACAATAATTGACAAAACTAATTTATATTTTCCTGCAGGCGACAAGCATAATAAACGACTCGGACCTGTTCACCAAGATGAGTAATGCAAAATGATGAGGAAACCAATGCCTTGTCAGAGAGAGAGAGAGAGAGAGAGAGAGAGAGAGAGAGAGAGAGAGAGAGAGAGAGAGAGAGAGAGAGATTATTCCCAGTGATTCCCAAAACTTTTCCCCAATAAACAACTTGGAAGTAGTTGTGTAAGCTTACAATGTCAGTCTTACTTCTTAAAAGACTAACTTTTTTTTTTTTTTTTTTTTTTTGCAAGGCAAGAGTTGGATGGCGGAGTCTTGGTCAAACTAAAATACAGCCCGAACTTCCAAAACATGTCTTTGTCTTATGCAAAACTTCGGGACGTCCTAAAATTCCGAAGCCATGGCAATAATCCATCATTGTAATGGGGAAGGTTTGCAAAGTTTTGAGCCGATTTTCCTCGAACACGCTTGCTGGCTTCGAAAGCAGCTGTGCGAGGATCTCCTGATTCATTTAATTTTCTTTGCATTCGTCTTTCAATTGTCAAAACTTAATTATCTGCGTCTTTCTGTCATGTTGAATTATAAATTCTGGGTATATTTATTTTTCGTATTCTAATATGATTTGATCTTTATTGATTTTCCTTAATGACACAGTAATTTCCTTGATATTTTTTTTCATATTTAATTTAATAGAACCTTTTCAAATTTTTTTTTTTTATCTCTTGCCAACGAAAGTGGAAGGAAGTTTTGTTTTACCCCTTGTTAGTGTGTTTGTTTGTGAATAGCTTCCTGGCCACAATTTTAATCGTAGAGTAATGAAACTTGTAAGGATTAACTGATATGAAAAAAGCTGGAAATTATTCAATTTTTTAAGGTCAAGGTGAAAGGTCAAGGTCGAGAAAAAGATAAAAAAAAAAAAAAAATAAGCTGTCGAGTCGGATGTCTGCGCTCTACTTCGAAGGAAGTTTTGTTTTACTCCCTGTTTGTGTGTTCGTTTGTGAACAGCTTCCTGGCCACAATTTTAATCGTAGAGTAATGAAACATGTAGCAATTAACTGTTATGTAAAAAGCTGGAAATTATTAAATTTTGGAAGGTCAAGGTGAAAGGTCAAGGTCATGGTAAAAAAATAAGCTGCCGCGTCGGAGGTCTGCGCTCTACTGAGTGTCCCTCTAATTTTATGTTGAGATTTTCAAGTTCATCCTATATTTGGTTTTTCATATCTGAAAATATACCCTTCGCTTATTCTAAGGCTGCATACAGTATTTTTACAGCTTGGCGAAAGCAATTACGTAGCTTTCCACAAATACACCAGCTTAACACACAGAATTTGTCAAGGCAATTATAATGATATTACTAATACTATTATTACTTTTTAAGCTACAACCCTAGTTGGAAAAGCAGAATGCTATAAGGCCAGGGCTCCAACAGGGAAAATAGCTCAGTCAGGAGAGGATACAAAGAAAAACAAAATATTTCAAGAAGAGCAACAAGATCAAAATAAATATCTATATAAACTATAAAAAATTTAACAAAATAAGAGGAAGAGAAATAGGATGGAATAGTGTGCCCGATTGTACCATCAAGCAAGAGAACTCTAACCGAAGATAATGGAAGACCATGGTACAGAGGCTTTGGCACTACCCAGATTAGAGAACAATAGTTTAATTTTGGAGTGTCCTTCTCTTAGAAGAGCTGCTTACTATAGCTAAAGAGTCTCTTCTACCCTTACAAAGAGAAAAGTGGCCACTGGACAATTAGTGCAGTAAGAACAAATTAGCAAATGTTTGGTAATCTTAGTGTTGTCAGGTGTGTGAGGACAGAGAGGAATATGTAAAGAATAGGCCCGACTATTCGGTGTGTGTGTGTGTGTGTGTGTGTGTGTGTGTGTGTGTGTGTGTAGGCAAAGGGAAAAAAACCGTAACCAGAGAGAAGGATCCCATGTAGTACTGTCTGCCAGTCAAAAGACCCCATAACTCTCTAGCGGTAGTATATCAACGGGTGGCTGGTGCCCTGGCCAATCTACTACCTACATCGCTTTCCACAAATACACCTACTGTATTATCAGGGGTCTGTCATACAAGTATACATATCTCGTATTACATATTTGGAAACAGATATCATGGTGGAGATGGGTTTATTTCGATTTTGAGTACACATACCTGAAGTCAACAGGAATCAGTCGAAATCTACTAACATACAGTATATCTCTCTTGACAGTCGAATGGTTTAAATCTAATGTCAAGTTTCGCTTCGAGTGAAAGGCATAGGTTCGAATCCTTGGTAGAAGCAATTATCAAGAATACATTTGTCAATCTACATTTGATAGAATGAAAGTTTCTTGGTTAAGTGACAAAACCTGCTCTCTCTCTCTCTCTCTCTCTCTCTCTCTCTCTCTCTCTCTCTCTCTCTCTCTCTCTCTCTCTCTCTCTCTCTCTCATATTATACTGCTTACCAGGTAACACAATGTCTGGTGAAAAAATCCAAGCCTCTTGTATTCGAAAAAGTTTTATAAAAATGACGAAGACTGTTGGCCATAAAGACGAGCTTATACCTCACAATTTTTTCAAAAGATTAATAACGAAATTTTTAATGAACCATTGTATCAGATCATTTCTCTCTCTCTCTCTCTCTCTCTCTCTCTCTCTCTCTCTCTCTCACACACATATATTGCTTACCAGGTTACACAATGTCTGGTGAAAATATCCAAGCCTCTTGTATTCGAAAAGGTTTTATAAAAATGACGAAGACTGCTGGCCATAAAGACGAGCTTATACCTCACAATTTTTTTCAAAAGATTAATAACGAAATTTTTAATGAACCATTATATCAGATCATTAAAATCATGGGCTACCAATGGACTTGGGGGTGAAGAAAAGGGAAAGAAGTGTTGCCATTTTCTTTATACTTGGAATATTCCGCCAATATTAATGCTAAAGAATAATTTCATGTTTTGCAAGCATTAAAAAACTCGTCTGTTTATGAATGTCAATGAGTTCCAATAATTACAGGTAGGAATGTTCATAACTTCTTGGTTGAGGGTACACTCGGTCATACTATTTTATCTTATTTCTCTTTCTGATTTTTTCATAAACTTTTTATAATTCATATAGGAAATATTTACTTTGTTGTTGTTTATATTAATTGATAATTACTTTTCTTACAGTTTCCTTATTTCCTTTCCTCACTGGGCTATTTTCCCTGTTGGAGCCCATGGGCTTATAGCATTCTGCTTTTCCAACTAGGGTTGTAGCTTAGCAAGTAATAATAATAATAATAATAATAATAATAATAATAATAATAATCACTTCGTCTCATACGTTAGTGATATTTTTTTTATAGTTTAAAAATGGAATACCGCACACAAGTTAATATTGGCGCTGACTTCGATTTAACTAAAAAGATAAAAAACAAAATAAAAGGAGATTGGATTGAAATTTATAAATTTACGTTCAACAACTTGCATCCTATCTTCGCAGTTATTACACAGAGAATGTGTTTGCCCTTTCGAAAGGAAATGGGAAAAGCTGATATTAAACGTCAGAATATTATGAGCAGAACAACACGAAGATAAAGAAAATAGAATGGCAAAACAATGACGAACTGATATGGTGGTATTTAGTACGAATTCTTCTTAATAGAAACGAAATTAAAATAAACGAACTGGTATAATAGATAAAGGGAATAATAGAAGCTTTCCATAAATAGAAGAAGAAGAAAAAAAAGAAAGAAACAATTATATCTAACGCACCATTATGTAAAGAAATGGACCACACTTCTCTGGAAAAAAAAAAAAAAAAAAGGAAAATCTCGAATGGTGTTGCTAGCGGTCACTCAAAGCTCGCACACTCCAACTCCAATTAATAAATAAAACCGGGCAAATTTTCCTCCTTCTCCCCAACACCCACCAACAAAGTATAATTCCCCTTGTAGGAATAATACCTTCCCTACCCCCTAGCAGAACCCTGCCCAACCCGAGACGCACACTCTCCCAACAGGCAAATACTGCCAGGGAATCGAGACAATGCCTCTTTATAGGAGGCAAGTATATAAACCCTCCTACTTTAATCGACCTTTGAATTATAAATGCAAACTCCCTGTTCTCCACCTCCGTCTAGGAGTCCCTCCCACCTCTTATCTAAACCATAAAGCCCGTCTGGCTTCCACACACTCTTGCT
>NC_090742.1:71802512-71812512 GCF_036898095.1 Palaemon carinicauda | reverse complement strand
ACACTAAGAAAAAAAAAACACTATTTTAAAATAATCATCTTTATTAAAATTTCCTATCACCACATATAAATCCTGTTTATAGATTTGATAAACATTTTCAAAGTCAATGCATGTCGCAGACAGCTTTATATTATTATTTAAAAACGTGACAGGCACTATTTCATAAACACTAGATCTCCAACCCCTCTTCCATGTCTATCACTTTCAACTTTATACGATGCAGCAACTACTTTTCTCACCCATTTCTTCAAGACTTTCATGTCTTCCGAATACACCATATTGTACCAACCGTGTGTCACACGATCGTACATAGTTCACTTTGTGCTTGTATCTTCGCTCTCCCCTCGCACTAAAAAGAACCTGAAAAAACATGCCTGTTTTTCTCAATGGTAACGGTGTTGATTTTGAACATGAAATTTCCTGTTGCCTTAAACTTTTGTATATAAAGGAGTGTGTTCTATAATAAACTCACTCAGTAGCTTTCAACCTGTCTTTGAGTCACAACCTTCTCTCGGCACCGTCACAATATCAACACTGATCATCCACTCGACTACGCTATCGCCAAGGCGCTACATAAAACTCACTTTATTTCCCTTCTTGCAATCACCGTTAACATTATTGCAATATCCAGTTTTACCTGTCTCCTACGTCCCACTTTCAATAAATCCACAATAATGCCATCGACTCAAGACTGCATTCACTAATGACAGCGCCTCTTTATCTGGATATCAAATCTGAAATTTAGTGATTTGACTGTCTTGGGTTAGAGTTCTCTTGCTTGACGGTACTCTCGGGCACGCTATTCTATCTTCCTCTTGTTTTGTTAGAGTTTTTTATAGCGTATATAAGAAATATTTATTTTATTGTTACTTTTCTTAAAATATTCTATTTTTCCTTGTTTCCTTTCCTCACTGGGCTATTTTCCCTGTTGGAGCACTTGGGCTTATAGCATAATACGTTTCCAACTATGGTTGTAGCTTAGCAAATAATAATAATAATAATAATAATAATAATAATAATAATAATAATAGAGGTCTTACTGACCTTCATCTTTTCAACACCTTTTTTTTCTCTCTTTCTTTCTTGTTAACCCTTCCGTCTACCATTTTAATTTTATATAATCGTCTCAATTACCTCATAATCAGCTTGTCTTTCATAATTTCATGAATTCACATTTTTATAAACTTTCTTCGATGAACATGAGTCTTTTTATAGTTTATATATGACATAACTGTTTTTGACGTTGTTAATAGTTTATATAGGACATATCTGTTTTGACAGTGTTACTGTTTTTTGAATGATTTATTGTTAATTTATTCTCATCATTTATTTATTTCCTTATTTCCTTTCCTCACTGGGCTATTTTTCCCTGTTGGAGCCCTTGGGCTTATAGCATCTTGCTTTTCCAACTAGGGTTGTAGATTGGCTAGTAATAATAATAATAATAATAATAATAATAATAATAATAATAATAATAATAATAATACACATGCAGCCTCTTTTCATATTAAAATATCCATTGAATTGCTTTTTTCATCTACTCTTTATTACCATTTTCTCTTCCGCTTATGAAATTTTGGAAACCATGTACATATAAACACATATTTAATAGAATATCTATATTCATATCTAATAAATAATATATTCTTTTATGCACATACACGCACACACATTTATTTATGTATATATATATATATATATATATATATATATATATATGTGTGTGTGTGTGTGTGTGTGTGTGTGTGTGTGTGTGTGTGTGTGTGTGTGATTATGTGCGCGCGGGTGTGTATGTGCTATTAAAAAAGCAACGTAAAAAAATCATGTATTAACTTAGATTTAGCATATAATTATAAACAATAATTTTTATAATTCCCCAGAGTCTTCCAGGCATTCACAATAACAGGGGTGTTGAATTCCAACGTTATATCACCGATTACATCAAAACAAACTAATCAATTATGCATAAAAAATTAAAAAAGGAAAGAAGTAAACCTACTCCATGACCACAAGTAATTTTTTTTTTTTTTTTTTTTTGGCTGACTGGCTATGCAGCCAGGCACGGACTCTTGCACACTTGCAGCATGTATTACAAGTCAAAGACAAATCCTGAATAGAAGATTCGACCGGACCAGAGTCGCAGCCATATACGAAACATCGAAGGATAAAAGGCCTTAAATAGAGGATTTCGTAATCCCTGTCCCGTTTTACAACGGACAAATTAGACCAGGGCCTCATTCAGGGAAAGACTTTCCCCCCGAAGGCAATGACTATTGGAGAACTTATTTCCACTGGAATAAATTGGGACGGAGGAGATCTTTTCATTTCGGCTGTTCTTCTCGTAGCACGGAACAATTTCCAAGAAAGCCTGCGACTGATTTCCCTTCCTGCGAGAATTAGAATTTTGGGAAGACGAGAGAGAGAGAGAGAGAGAGAGAGAGAGAGAGAGAGAGAGAGAGAGAGAGAGAGAGAGAGAGAATTTCCCTCCCTGCAACAATCAGAACTTTGGGAACGAGAGAGAGAGAGAGAGAGAGAGAGAGAGAGAGAGAGAGAGAGAGAGAGAGAGAGAGAGAGAGAGAGAGAGATAATTATTGACTTTAACTTCAATATCTTGAAGGTAGCTGTAACAGTTTATTAACACGTACGAGTGAAATTAATTACTTTTATCACTATAGTCACCTTTACAATGAAAGCTGTTCATTACTTAGCTCCTTCTACGTATTATTATTATTATTATTATTATTATTATTATTATTATTATTATTATTATTATTATTATTATTATTATTATTATTATTAATCATAATACTTGCTAAGCTACAACCTTAGTTGGAAAAGCAAGATGCTATAAGCCCATGGGCTCCAACAGGGAAAATAGCCCAGTGGGGATAGGAAAAAAGGAAAAATCCAATATTTTAAGAACAGTAAAAACATTAAAATAAATATTTCCTATATAAACTATTAAAACTTTAACAAAACAAGAGGAAGAGAAATAAGCTAGTATAGTGAGCCCGAGTTTATGCATAGCTTCCTCCCTTTGAGCTAATTAGTATGACAATGTTGCAAAATGTTGCAAAATAGAGTTAAGGTAAAAATAGCGTTCATTTTGATTGTTGCTGTTGTTACCCCTAATGCATCAAACGAGAAACTTTATTAATTCAATGTCCTGCATGATTATGTTTCAGTCGTTAAATACTGAAATATCAATTTATAGGTCCTTTTGGTCGTTTTCAGCCGGTTATTTTATAGATTTGCTGTTAAGACTTTATACGAATTAAAACGAAACGTAAATATATACTAGATTAAAAATATATAAATTGCATTAAAATTAATTGATTTTCAAAGAGATTGAATTACACTGTACTTTAAATAATTACAAAACGACACTGTGGGTTAACAATAACACATACTGTACTGAAATACTTACGTGACTAAGAGTAAATGATTCGCTCTCTCTCTCTCTCTCTCTCTCTCTCTCTCTCTCTCTCTCTCTCTCTCTCTCTCTCTCCTCTCTCTCTCTCTCTCACTATCCTATCAAAATGAATCCTAGTACAAGAACTTCTAAAGTCACCATCTACAAATATTCAACAAATGTTTTGTTAAATTCATTAGTAATATTAATCAGAATTAACTTGGCATTCTTAAATCATACTTTCTACATACAAAATACGCGAAATTTTTTCAAAAACCTTTCAACGATGATGAAAATTTCTGCATTGCTAAACATCGCTGATTAAAGGACTTCAAAGCGCCTCTCCTCAACGAGAACTTCATATCTGAAACTCTCTAAAGTGACACGGCAAAATAAGAGTATTTATTTTTTATTGACATGAATAATATCAAGCGCGACATTTCAAGAGAGGATGAGAGCCAGTACATTTAATAAACAAGGTTATGATTAAGTCTCCTTGATATGTCGACATCAAAGAGGTAGGTTGTATTTTACCTTTTCCGGAAAAGAAAAAAAAAAGTTATTATTATTATTATTATTATTATTATTATTATTATTATTATTATTATTATTATTATTATTATTATTATTATTATTATTATTATTATAAGCTACACTGTCAAAAATTTGCATTAAAAAAACGGCAATGTCTGGCAACATTTATTCCATGATTTTTACCGTTTAAAAACGGATATATTGACGTATAAGAGTGATATTACGGTCACCAACCCGTAAAATATAATAACAAATTAAGGTAAAATTACAGTCGCCTGTATTTTACTGAAATACGGTTGAGAACACTGGTTTTTTTTTTTCGGAGAATTGCTCTAAAATCACGGTTTTTTTTTTTTCTAACAGTGTAAGCTATAACCCTATTTGGAAAAGCAAGATGCTATCAGCCAAAGGGCCCCAACAGGGAAAAATAGCCCAGTGAGAAAAGGAAACAAGGAGATAAACAAACTACAAGAGCACAAGTAAAGAATCAAATTAAAATATTTTAAGAACTAACAACATTAGATTAGATCTTTCATATAAAAACTTAACATTGATAAGAATATTGCGCTTCTTGCTGTGAGACATACAAGAAACTATCATTAAACCTGGGTAATCTGTTCCTGTCTATATAAAATAATAAAGACATAATGTCTACAGCACGTTCAAAAGGTATATGGCACATGTGTAACTGTCGAAAATAATAGAGTAATTTGACTTTTTAGAAAATAGATTAATTTGACTTTTAGAAAATAGAATAACTTGACTTTTAGAAAATAGAATAACTTGACTTTTTAGAAAATAGAATAATTTGACTTTTTAGAAAATAGAATAATTTGACTTTTTAGTAAATAGAATAATTTGACTTTTTAGTAAATAGAATAATTTGACTTTTTAGTAAATAGAATAATTTGACTTTTTAGTAAATAGAATAATTTGACTTTTTAGAAAATAGAATAATTTGACTTTTTAGTAAATAGAATAATTTGACTTTTTAGAAAATAGAATAATTTGACTTTTTAGTAAATAGAATAATTTGACTTTTTAGTAAATAGAATAATTTGACTTTTTAGAAAATAGAATAATTTGACTTTTTAGAAAATAGATTAATTTGACTTTTTAGAAAATAGAATAATTTGACTTTTTAGAAAATAGAATAATTTGACTTTTTAGTAAATAGAATAATTTGACTTTTTAGTAAATAGAATAATCTGACTTTTTAGTAAATAGAATAATTTGACTTTTTAGTAAATAGAATAATTTGACTTTTTAGAAAATAGAATAATCTGACTTTTTTAGAAAATAGAATAATCTGACTTTTTAGACAATAAAATAATTTGACTTTTTAGAAAATAGAATAATTTGACTTTTTGGAAAATAGAATAATTTGACTTCTCAGCTAAGAAATCATACACAAGCAATAGTTATTTAATTGTAAATCCGTGATATATTTTGATGGCCGTGCAGGGTATAAACTAGAAACACTTCAAGAAATACTCCTTTTTTTTTCTTGGAATTATCTCCAATCAATTAAAGAAAATAATTCCTCTCCCAATTTTGAATATTTTCTAAACGGAACGGAATTCATTATGGCAAGTTTACAATTACGCAGTGTCCTTACGAGGTAAAACCTTATTAAAAAATTATGAATCTTTAGGCAACCAAGCGTAGACCACTCGATATAATATTCCGAAGTATAAGACACGAAGAAAGGAAATAACACACGAAATCGACAGCTTTGGTTTTAATAATTTTGAGACGTCAGATACGATACAATTATTCAAAAAAAAAAAAAAAAAAAAAAAAAAAAAAAAAAAAATCATAGCCAGTAAGTCATAAAGTCTAGACGAAGGTAGGAGAATAGCTAATTTTTATCGAAACATAATTTCTTATCGACGTTATCTTCAACCTATATCAAGGTTTACTACATGCTTCAAACCAAATAGTGGAATTGAGCACTTTTTTTTTTTTTTTATCATGTTAAAACCAACTTATACTTGGAATGCTTGTCGCATAATAACGATTGTATGTCAATTTACTCTCAATTGTTGTAAATTACCTGTGAATACTTCCGAAATAGATAAAAAAAACCTGAAAATATATGCGGTTATTAGATTACTTTTGGTCAAACTGAATGCTTCCAGAATAGATAAATTAAAAAAAAAAAAGCAGAAAATTTTCTTCAAGGGGTTAACTTCTCTGCATGTAATTGTTCAGTGGCTACTTTAACCTCTTGTTAAGGTAGAAGAGACTCTTTAGCTATGGCAAGCACCTCTTCTAGGATAAGGACGCTCCCAAATCAAACCATTGTTCTCTGGTCTTGGGTAGTGCCATAACCTCTGTACCATGGCCTTCCTCTGTCTTGGGGTAGAGTTCTCTAGCTTCAGGGTACACTTGGGCGTGCTGATCTATCTTACTTTTCTTTCTCTTATTTTTTAAAGTTATTATATTTTATATGTGAAAGATTTATTTTCATATTGTTACTGTTTTTAAAATATTTAATTTTAATTGTTAATTCTCTTGGTTTCCTTATTTCCTTGCCTCACTGGGCTATTTTCACCTGTTGGAGCTTGCGAGCTTATAGCACACTGCTTTTCCAGCTAGGGTTGTAGTTTAGCAAGTAGTAGTAGTAGTAGTAGTAGTAGTAGTAGTAGTAGTAGTAGTAGTAATATCATTATAATTACTTTTGTTCAAACTGAATACTTCCGGAAAATATAAGTAAATAAACTACTCTCTCCTATTATCATGTTTACTGACAAATATTTGGACAAACTTTTTCATATTAGTCTTTCTTGCTCAATGTTAATGGATTCCATTTACTATAATTGAGCTGAAATAATCATTAAAATGAGCTATCAAGTATGTGGATAGGGACACGTGGATCATTTAGTTAATTAAATGCATTTATTGTTTACATTTGATTTCTTATTTTGAAATGTCTTATTCCTGATGTACTATGGATTATAATTTAGAGTGAATTGCATAATTGTTTATTACTTCACTTGTAGTTTATTTCCTTATTTCCTTTTCTCACTGGGCTATTTTCCCTCTTGGAGCCCTTAGGTTTATAACATCCTGATTTTCCAACTAGGGCTGTAGCTTAAATAATAATAATAATAATAATAATAATAATAATAATAATAATAATAATAATAATAATAATAAGTTATTAGCACTTGAAACTACATAACTGTAACCAAAATATTTTGAAGTATTAAGCAACTTTTTAAATGATTGTTTATTAAAACTCTCCTAAAATACCCATTGCAGGGCGATATATATTTACACACACCAAAACTTTCTTTGTAATATCCACTATCCCCTTGAAAATTGTGTTGACATAAAAGTTCATTCCTCTTGTTTAGTACGTTCCCACGGGCATGATTGGTGGCCCCATACCTTGTACTTGACCCAAGTAGATGGTGGTATCCAATCTTAATAGCTGGGTTAGATTGGGTTGAAAGTGGTCCCAGAAATCGGTAACTAATTCTCACTATTGTTTTTTAAAGGTTTTAAAGGTAGCTCATGAATGGCAGAGGCAAGGGACAGTGACATTACCCTATCAAGCAGGACAATGCCCTAGAGACTGAGGATATACTGTATACATATGATCAGCACCTAAGCCCCCTCTCCACCCAAGCTAGGACCAGGGAGGGCCAGGCAATGGCTGCTGATGACTCAGCAGATAGACCTGTAGGCTCCCCCAAACCCCCCAACCTTAGCTCACAGGAATGGTAAGGTTGCAGACACTAAAGGAACTAACGAGTCTGAGCGGGACTCGAACCCCCGTCTGGCAAAATCCAGCCAGTGACGTTACCAATCAGGCCACAACAACCCTACAGAACCATTAAATCCAAACGTTAGAAAAATATAGTAAATATTATAGGTTGTAAATATCATAGTGTCTCTATGAGCAAAGATCTGACAGTAATTTTAGCCTTCTGGAAGCGTTGTAGACGTTATGGAGGCTCTCTGAGCAAAGTGTGTCCTCTTAATGTGACTACAATCAAAACTTAAATTTTGAGAATAGAGACTATTGGTTTTTCTTCTACACCAGGAGATTACACTAGAATGAAAATATAAAATAATCCCATTCACCACATCGACCAAAATAGTCCAGATTTTGTTTGATATCAATATAATATTTTGTAAAATTAGTTTTATATATAAGAAATTTAAAAACGAGCTTTATCAGAAATTAGACGAATGACTGAATAGATCTTTTGCTCGAGGGTACACTTGGGCACACTATTCGATCCCTTTTTCTCTTCTCTTGTTATTTTGAAGTTTTTATAGTTTTATATATGAAAGATTTATTTTAAAGTTATTATTTTTCTTAAACTTCTTGTATATTTTCCTTATTTCCTTTCCTAACTGGGCTATTTTCCCGGTTGGAGCCGTTGGGCTTATAGCATCCTGGTTTTCCAACTAGGGTTGTAGCTTAGCAAGTAGCAATAATGATAATCCCATCCAATTCGTTGGAACTACAACACCAATTCAATGTGTGTTCTAAGGGAAAGAGCATTTACTGGCCTACAGTCAGCTCATCTTAAAACCAGCAACGTTATCTTCCTATCGCTGCTCATCGTGGTGTTTGTTGCATAGGTTTTGGTGGCTTAAGTGGTAATGTCCCTGACTGGTGATTGACAGACTAGGGTTCGGGTCCCGCTTAAACTCGTTAGTTCCTTTGGTCGGTGCAACCTCAATATCCTTGTGAGCTAAGGATGGGGGGTTTGGGAGAGAGCCTATAGGTCACTTGCTGAGTCATCAACAGCCATTGCTAGCTTGGGAGGAGAGGGGCTTGGGGGGCTGATTATATGTATATATGGTCAGTCTCTATGGCATTGTCCTGCTTGATAGGGCAATGTCACTGTCCCTTGCCTCTGGCATTCATGGGCGGCCTTTAATGTCAAGCCGGGTTAAAAGCAGTAAATTTTAAGTGCATATCTGAATCTTACAAGAACCACCCGTCGCAAAGGAGCTGTTAGGTACTAACAGTGAGGCGAGGTGTATGTGACTATTCAATAAGATAACGAGCTTATATACAAACAGTTGAGGGCAACAATGGCACACAAATTCAAACAATGTGAAACATGCAATGACAAGCTTAAAAAGGTTTTTCTATTATCATTGCGGGAGAGAGAGAGAGAGAGAGAGAGAGAGAGAGAGAGAGAGAGAGAGAGAGAGAGAGAGAGAGAGAGAGAGAGGAGAGAGAGAGAGAGAGAGAGAGAGAATTACAGTGTATGAGCGTGTATTTCAGTACACGTCATACTGAAATACATTATTCTAATGTTACTCTTCTTAAAATATTCTATTTTCCTTTTTTCCTTTCCTCATTGGGCTATTTTCTCTGTTGGAGCCTCTGGGCTTATAGCATCCTGTTTTACAACTAGGGTTGTAGCTAGTAATAATAATAATAATAATAAATCATTCATCTTGAAGATAGAATTAGAATCAATAAAGGGACTTTGGCATACAGTAAAAAAAAAAAATAAAAAAAAAAGGAGTTCATTTATAAATGTCCCCTTTGTTCAAAAAATGCTCACAGCATTATATACGGGAAACGCTGTTCTGGAAAATGTTAATATGTTATGCAAATGCAGTTCAAATTAAAAGGACAAGGTACTGATTCCGGATAACGTTACAGGTATTAATGAGATGCCGGAATCAGGTGAGGCCTGTAATGGCGATACCCTAAGATTATTATTGAAATCATTATTACCGGAAATTCTTCAGAGAGAGAGAGAGAGAGAGAGAGAGAGAGAGGAGAGAGAGAGGAGAGGAGAGAGAGAGAGAGAGAGAGAGAGAAAAGGATAGGGGGGCAGGCAGGCTTGATAATAATAGCGTGAGATCGGCTTTCTGCAACATGAATGAAATCGCAACCAATATAAGGAATATCAAGAATTTTATCACGAAATTACATTAACTATTATTTTATCATTAGTAAATTACATTAATTATTATTTTATCATTAGTAAATTACATTAATTATTATTTTATCATTAGTAAATTACATTAACTATTATTTTATCATTAGTAAAATTACATTAACTATTA
>NC_090742.1:71781295-71793795 GCF_036898095.1 Palaemon carinicauda | reverse complement strand
ACTGAGTCACAGGTGTTCAGTAAGCACTGAATCACAGGTGTTCAGTAAGCACTGAGTCACACGTGTTTAGTAAGCACTGAGTCACAGGTGTTCAGTAAGCACTGAATCACAGGTGTTCAGTAAGCACTGAATCATAGGTGTTCAGCAAGCACTGAGTCACAGGTGTTCAGTAAGCAGTGAGTCACAGGTGTTCAGTAAGCACTGAGTCACAGGTGTTCAGTAAGCACTGAGTCACAGGTGTTCAGCAAGCACTGAGTCACAGGTGTTCAGCAAGCACTGAGTCACAGGTGTTCAGTAAGTACTGAGTCACAGGTGTTCAGTAAGCACTGAGTCACAGGTGTTCAGTAAGCACTGAGGTCACATATGTTCAGCAAGCACTGAGTCACAGGTGATCAGTAAGTACTGAGTCACAGGTGTTCAACAAGCACTGAGTCACAGGTGTTCAGTAAACACCGAGTCACAGGTGTTCAGAGAGCACTGAGTCACAGGTGTTCAGAGAGCACTGAATCACAGGTGTTCAGTAAGCACTGAATCACAGGTGTTCAGTAAGCACTGAATTACAGGTGTTCAGTAAGCAGCTGAATCACAGGTGTTCAGTGTGCACTGAGTCACAGGTGTTCAGTGTGCACTGAGTCACAGGTGTTCAGTGTGCACTGAGTCACAGGTGTTCAGTAAGCACTGAGTCACAGGTGTTCAGCAAGCAACCGAGTCACAGGTGTTCAGTAAGCACTCAGTCACAGGTGTTCAGTAAGCACTGAGTCACAGGTGTTCAGTAAGCACTGAGTCACAGGTGTTCAGTAAGCACTGAGTCACAAGTGTTCAGTGAGCACTGAGTCACAGGTGTTCAGTAAGCACTAAGTCACAGGTGTTCAGTAAGCACTGAGTCACATGTGTTCAGTAAGCACTGAGTCACAGGTGTACAGGTGTTCAGTAAGCACTAAGTCACAGGCGTTCAGTAAGTACTGAGTCACAGTGTTCAGAAAGCACTGAGTCACAGGTGTTCAACAACCACTGAGTCACAGGTATTCAGTAAGCACTGAGTCACAGGTATTCAGTAAGCACTGAGTCACAGGTGTTCAGTAAGCACTGAGTCACATGTGTTCAGTAAGCACTGAGTCACATGTGTTCAGTAAGCACTGAGTCATATGTGTTCAGTAAGCACTGAGTCACAGGTGTTCAGCAAGCAGTGAGTCACAGGTGTTCAGTAAGCAGTGAGTCACAGGTGTTCAATAAGCACTAAGTCACAGGTGTTCAGCAAGCAGTGAGTCACAGGTGTTCAGTAAGCAGTGAGTCACAGGTGTTCTGTAAGTACTGAGTCACACGTGTTCAGCAAGCACTGAGTCATATGTGTTTAGTAAGCACTGAGTCATATGTGTTTAGTAAGCACTGAGTCACATGTGTTCAGTAAGCACTGTGTTCAGTAAGCACTGAGTCACAGGTGTTCAGTAAGCACTGAGTCACAGGTATTCAGTAATTACACTGTGTATCTTTCAGCAAATATGCGGTATAAAAACAGACGTCACAAAAATTAGATTTATTAAATCACAAAAATGTAAAATACACGAACCGTGACAAAAACTGGCTCGAAAAAATTGTTAGTGAGAGGTTTTTCTCGACATGAGGTAAAAATGGACAGGTAAAATGGTTAAGGTTTGTTCTTTCTAAAAAAAAAAAAAAAAAAGATTATTCAAAACATGTTTTATGGGGAACCAACAGCTAAAGTCGTATTGCGATATTCAATGCTAAAAAAAAAGTTAGCATTTGAAATCTGCAATAAAGGATATGAAAAAGGTTGGATTGGTGAAGTTACTTTTCACTATTTGAAAAATACTCGAAAATTTCAAAAATTGAAGAATTGATATCTTTTTCAGAGATTCTTCATATAATGTGTAAGAAAACAGCAGGCAAAAAAGAGAGGTTAAAAAGAATGGATTCAAAAGTACAAAATTTATCGAAAAGAGCCAGAAGAATATTTAAAAAATTCATATGCATTCATAAATTAGTCATGGTCACAAATAAGAGAACACACAATGGCATTAGAATCTATGGAAAGGTAATAAGAGTAAAACGACAATAAATTGTAGGTACAAAATGCTTAAAAATTCAGATCGAAAAGACTATTCAAAACATAGAGAATTATGGTTAAAAAAGAGGGTAATTCATACAGAAGATTTAGAGATACTGACAATCACAAATAGATAATTTTCAGAATTATATGCTACAGATAGATAATTTTCAGAATTATATGCTACAGATAGATAATTTTCAGAATTATATGCTACAGATAGATAATTTTCAGAATTATATGCTACAGATAGTTCTAAAAAAAAAAATGAGGAAGATATTTATAACAGCCAATAACAGAGGTGAGTGAAACAATATGTTAAAAATATACGACATAAGAAAATTATATATTTGAGAGAAAAATTATACTATAGCATAAAAAGGACTTAAAAACTGCTCTACAAAGATTTAAAAATAATATGGAAGAGATATGTGAAAAGAAAAGATGCTGGAGTAGTCTTCATTAACGTAAATCATAATCCATTAAGAGATTTCGATAAATGAAAACATAACAACAGCAAGAATTGGGCTCGAAATGGACTGTTTAAACAGGGAAAGCAATGGTTCAAGATATTTAAAAAAAAAAAATTCTTATTATGCATGATTTAAATGAAATAAGTTGAAGTGCCAGCAGTTTAATTATTTTTCAATAACTTAATTGGGTGTGAATGAATATTATAACTAAGAAAAAGAGAGGATGTTATAAAGAATTTTGGAAATAAATTATTTCAAGTGTATAAAATGATAGTTGTGGTATCAAAATTGTAATCCTGAATGAAAAAAAAAAAAAAAAAAAAAAACGAAGCTGAATCATATCTATTAAATGCAAACTTAATACAAGTATAATTAATCATATCCTTATAAAGTACACTATTTGCAAACAGAAATCAAGAATTAGGAATATATAAAGTGTCTTAAGACCATAAGTTTACAAGAAATTGAACCATAATAAAACCTGAGAAAGAATTAGCATAGAAAAGATAGATATTTGTGATTGATATATACCCCAATAATGACATGCAAAACTAAAAAAAATAAGATGTAACACACACACACATATATATATATATATGTGTATATATATATATATATATACATATATATATATACATTATATATACATATATATATATATATATATTCATATATATATATATATATATATATATATTTTATACATATATGCATATATATACACTATATATATGTGTATATATGTATGCATATATATGTATATATACGCATAAAAATATGCATACATATAGTACATATATATATATAATATATATATATATATATATATATAATATATATATATATATATATATATAATATATATATAACATATATATACAGTATATATATATATATATATAGATATCTACATGTATATATATATACATATACATATATTCATTGCTGTGAAAACATGCTGAAAAGGAAACATTTTTACATTTAAGAAACATGTAGAGTCTACATCTAGTAATTTGAAACAGTTATTTTTCAAAAATAATAAAAAATTCACATGAAAGATTTAATATAAATTTTGAAGTAATAACAGCTTTTTTAAAAGAGCCTCCGGATCACATGAAATCTAATATTGTTTATCGTAAAAGAAAACTAAAATATAAAAACTTTCAAAAGCATTCCAAAAGATTTATGAATGAGGTGTTAGAATCAAAAGCTTTTTCAAATATTAGAAAAATGAGAAAATTTTACTTCTCTTTAAAAATAAAAACTGAGATAGTTGAATATTTGAGATATATAATATTAAAACTTACAAAGAAAAGCAAGATTCTTTGACGCGTATTTGAGATGACGCGGTAAAATGATGCAAAAGATGAAAATCTAACAAAAAGTAAAAGGTAACAAGACTGATGCAAAAATCAAAGTAATTCATATTTCTGGCTTATGATGAAAATGATGAGATTTAAAAAAAAAAATTCCGTATTAATATGGAGAAAATAAACTGCTTATAAATGTTTAGCAGAATTGACTTTCCCTTATATGTTGAGATTAACAAAATTTCGTTCTAATATTTAGAGAAATTAACTGCTCTATAATTGTGAAGATTTGCAAAATGTCGGATTATTATGCGGAAAAAATAAACTTTTATAAATGTGAAGAATAATAAACTTTCACTTTTGATAACTTTTGATTTTGAGATAGCTATTTATAAATGAAAAAGAGCACATACATTTGTAACCCATTATGAAAAATAGAGAGTTATATCCAAACAAGAAATACCACAATATATTTTTAAGGGGATGGAATAGGTGCATATAATAATAACAGAAATAGATGAAAAATAGAAAATTTTAAAAGTTGTAACTAATCACATATAGATACAAGGAAAAAGATTCTAACACTTAAAATTTGGTATCCAGCAACAAGCATCTGTATGAACACCTTAAAAAGAAAGGTTTTATCATTGCGAAGCTAAAATTATTCATAAATTGTATGAAACAAACGAGCCGAGAAAGAACAAGACTTAAGTTAGAAAGAAGTTTAATAAACTAGATAAGATTAGTAAGATAATTGAAATTTCAAATAAATGACTGAACCAGATAAGTGTAATAAGATAATGGAATTTCAAATAAATGACTGACAAAATAAGAATTATTAAGACGTTTTCATTAAATTACAAAATGAAGAAAAAAAGAGAGGTGGATCTCACTTGACAAAACTCTTAATGAGAGAGAGAGAGAGAGAGAGAGAGAGAGAGAGAGAGAGAGAGAATTATAAAACTTTTAGTAATATATAGCATTGAGCGATAAAGAGGTGCTCTTACTTGACATAAAACTCTTCATATGAGAGAGAGAGAGAGAGAGAGGAGAGAGAGAGAGAGTGTGAGAGAGAGAGAGAGAGAGAGAGATATTTTGAAAAAAATAAAAATTACTTAGAAAGTTTCAGTAAATTTTACCAATAAGAAAAAATGAGGTGGCTCTCATTTAAGATAAAACTCTTGATAAGAGAGAGAGAGAGAGAGAGAGAGAGAGAGAGAGAATTATAAAGCTTTTAGTAATATATAGCATAGAGCGATAGAGGTGGCTCTTACTTGACATAAAACTCTTCATATGAGAGAGAGAGAGAGAGAGAGAGAGAGAGAGAGAGAGAGAGATATATTTTGAAAAAAAATTACTTAGAAGGTTTCAGTAAATTTTACCAATAAGAAAAAATGAGGTGGCTTTCATTTAAGATAAAACTCTTGATAAGAGAGAGAGAGAGAGAGAGAGAGAGAGAGAGAGAGAGAGAGAGAGAGAGAGAATAAAGATTTAAAAATCCAGAGCTAAGCGAGACACAGACAGACTTTTCCCAATAACTAATGAACTCGAAAATGGAAGACCTTTGGGGAGGAAGAATGTGACTAAGAGACATAGGATGAATGCATATCCTTCGTGAATTTTAAATGGAAAGCAAGATCATATGGGCGGTTGTTATTATTATTATTATTATTATTATTTTTACAACCCTAGTTGGAAAAGCAAAATGCTATAAGGCCCAAGGGGTCCAACAGGGAAAAATAGCCCAGTGAGGAAAGTAAATAAGGAAATAAATAAACTACAAGAGAAGCAACACACAACCATAATGAATAATTTCAAGAACAGCAACAACACCTAGTTGGAAAAGCAATATGCTATAAGCCCAAGGGGTCCAACAGGGAAAAATAGCCCAGTAAGGAAAGGAAATAAGGAAATAGATAAATTACAAGAGAAGTAACAAACACCCGAAATAAATCATTACAAGAACAGCAACGACAACAAACTACATTTCCTTTATATAAAACTATACAAACTTCAAAACAAACAAGAGGAAGAGAAATAAGATAGTCAGCGTGGCCGACGTCAATTTATAAAAAAAAAAAAAAAAAAAAAAAAAAAACAATGGAAAATACAACAAATAAGATATGTAAACGATAAATATTATTCATTAGATGAATAGAATACATACAAAGGTAAGCATAAAACATGCTGAACAATAATGTACAATATATTATCATAAGTTTTCTGCACAGAATAAAAGTCAAAGTAAAATAGCTCAAAGAGGCATGCCTTTGGAAATCAGGAATCAAATAATTACCGATAGATAAAATATAAACAAAAACTTTATATTACATCAAAATAAGATTTTCTTTAATAGAGGAAACTTTGGAAAATTCGAGTACCACCGCAAGTTTAATTGTAAATTATTCTCGTGGGCACTTTCAACGAGATAAAGAAAAATAAAAAAAATGACATTCTTCTGTTATTATTATTATTATTATTATTATTATTATTATTATTATTATTATTATTAATTGCTAAGATACAACCCTAGTTGAAAAAGCAGAATGCTATAAGCCCACGGGCTACAACAGGGAAAATAGCCCAGTGAGGAAAGGAAACAAGGAAAAATAAAATCACAAAATAAATATTTCCTATATAACCTAAGAAAACTTTAACAAAGAAGAGGAAGAGAAATAAGATAGAATAGTGTTCTCGACTGTACCCTAAAAATAAAAAAAAAAACATCCTAAGGGGTAAAAATATTGTTGGAATGATCAAACCCTAAAAAGTGCGGAAAATCTTCAAAGAGCTAATTTATGTTAATTAATATTCACTATTAAGAAGACGTTTGAGAGTTTCTGTATGCCTGCCTTCTCAAAGCTGGTATGTTTCAAACGTTTAATCTCAATGTACGATGTAAATCGGTCGCGAATATTCATGAAATTTATCCCCTTTTCATCAAATATAAAGCATATTTTGTTCCATTCATTTACAAATGAAAACAATTCTAGTTCATAATAAAGTACGTCAATAGGAGTTGACATTAGAGAACATTATATCGCAGCTCCATATTCTCAATGTTCGTTAGCGATAAATAGCAAAGAATGTGTGTTCTTCGATCATAATAATTTGTATATTTTTCCTTCTAGCACATATAACGTACTTTTGTATGAACTATGAATGGCTGTAAAGGAGTTTTCTCCTATCACACTTATCGAGATCCATGGATGTCAATGAAAATTACAAGTTTTTAGTTCGAAAATAATAAATTTAACGATTGTACTAATTTCAATAGAGATCGTTTAAATTGACTATATTAATATCCTTCCTTCATATATGAGGTTTTAACTTTATTATACACACAAAAACACACACGCACACACACACATATATACATATATATACATACATATATATATTATATATATGAACATATATTTATATATATATATATATATGCATATATTTAATATATATATATGTATATATAAATATATGTATATAAAAATATATATATATATATATATATATATATACATATATATAAGTTCAAACACTTCATAATGTCTTATTCTATAAACAAACATTTCAGTGGAACGAAGTTGGATTGTTTGGACACCTAAAGTGATATCTATTTTAATTTCTATCACACCAGCACTGTGATCTCCTTTATAATTAGGCTATCTCATCATTGAATCTCGTAAAAACTGAGAATTTGAAAAACTCAAACTACAAAGAGAATAATCCTCGAAAAACACCTAATACTCAATTTCAATAATGACTCTACTAAAAAATTCCTCAATTCCTTAACGTAATATTTTAAAAATCCCTTTCCATTATATGTTGGTATCTGATGTTACTTAAAAGATTGCATTATATATGTGTATATATACACACACATATATATATATATATGTATATATATACATATGTACTGTATGTATATAATTGAGTGAAAAACCTCATATATGAATGAAGAATAATGATATACATATACATATACATATACATTATATATATATATATAAATATATGTATATATATAAATACACACACACACACACATATATATATATATATATATACACACATATATATGTATATATAGATATATGTATTTATGTATATAGTGTATATATATATGTATATATACATATATATATGAATAAATATATATATATATATATATACTGTATATATATATATTATATATATATTATATATATATGAATATATATATGAATATATGTATATATATATTATATATATATACGGTATATATATATATATATATATATACCGTATATATATATATATATATATTATATATAAATATATATATATATAAATATATAAATATATATATATTTATATATATATTTATATATATATATTATATATATTTATATATATATATTATATATATTTATATATATATAAATATATATATATATATATATATATATACATACATGTATACACACGCATATATAGTCTATATAAATATAAAAAAAAGTTTAAGGCCACCCCAATTTTCTCTCTTTTACATTTATCCACTTACTAAATCGAACAATTGTTACTATTCTGTCTCACTTGAGAATCGTGCTTTTGATATTAAGAATTTCAGTTTATGTGCGATAAAGATATTCTTTTCTTAACATCATGAAGTTTCATTCATTTTCTTATTTTACAATTTTTTTTTAGTTTCCCGAATGAAAAAAAAAACCAAATTCTACCTAATTAAAAGTTATATACTATAGCAATATGGTATCTATTTAGAAATTGTACTTTTTATCTATTTTCGGTCAATATTTCGAATTAAATTAATAAAGCTATTATGAATCCAATTCTCTTCTAAAATTTACATACAGGACTGGTGATCCAATGATTGATTCTCACGAAACTTATTATATAAATCTTTTGTTTCTCTAAGTTCCAAGACTTCTCATTCCCACTTAACAAGATCTAGCATCAGATAATCCATAGTATTTTCGAGTCTCGCTCAAACTCGTTTTATTTCTTTGGACGCTGCAACCTCATCGTCCTTGTGAGCTAGGGATGGGGGGTTTGGGGGAGCCTATAGGTCTATCTGCCGAGTCATCATTAGTCTTGCCCTCATTGGTCCTAACCTGGTTGGAGAGGGGCTTGGGCGCTGATCATATGTATATATGGTCAGTCTCTGGGACATTGTCCTGCTCGGTAAGGCAATGTCACTGTCCCTTGCCCCTGCCATTCATGAGCGGCCTTTAAACCTTCAAACCTTTAATGGTGAAATAATCCTTATACCTTCGAGGGAATATTCGAATAGACCTTATATCTCGTTGTTGCTTTGATCGTCAGTATTCAGATCAGGCCAAAGACAGTAATATCACTTCGCCCACATCAGTATTTCATTCTAGATTATATTTCCATTTGAAAGGATTACTGATCAGAAAGATTGAACCCTTAAGCCCTGTCCACACTATTGAGCATGCCCGACGGGCAAACAGTGATACCAGGCCACAATAGTTAGTGAAAATGAGGGTTGAGGACGTTAGAAGCGGGAAAACTAAAGGCAGGGATCTGGCAACACTGTATGATTGCAGATCCCTGTCTGTGGTTTTCCCGCTTCTGACGTCATTAACCCTCATTTTTACTAACTATTGTGGTCTGGTATCACTGTTTGCCCGTCGGGCATGCTCGATCGGGTGGACAGGGCTTTAGTTCGAAAGTATACTTATCCTTTCTTATTGACATTAATTTAAACATTTCTCACCATTTTTTAGAAATAAAAACAAAAAATTCAAAGTCCGACAATCATTAAAATAAATAAATAATCGTATTTGTCTTTCTTGAAAAGCCAAATGCCAAGTTCCCTAATGATAGCAATCATTTGTAGAAATTGTAGATCAGCCGGTCTTTGCTTCACCACAATATATCACCTAAACTTAGCGGAACAATTTATAGCCCATCACATATATTTCCTACATGCGAATTAATAGCAGTTCCACCCTCAGATAATGTAACGGTTGTGATAGCCTCTTTGAAACATCCTTGCCTGGCGATCTATCGGACTGGGGTTCGAGTCACGCTCAAGTTCGATAGTTTCTCGATAGCTCCTTGTGAGCTAAGGATATGGAGGATGCGGGAGCCTATAGGTCTACTAGCAGAGTTATCAGCAACCATTGCCTGGCCCTCCCTGGTCCATTGTTGGATGTCGATGGTGCTTGGCGCTCATCGTATGTATATAAGATCATTCTCTAGGGCATTGTCCTGCTAGGTAATTGTTAATATCTCTTGCCTCTGCCATTCATGAGTGACCTTTAAACCTATGGCTTGTTTTATTCAAGAGCCTTCACTTACTAGGGAAAATGCATAGGTAGGAATATAAACACACACATTCTTATATTATTGTGTGTTTGTTAGTCTGTTGATAATTTTATTTATTTCGATAAATATAAGTTGACTAAAGTTTAATCTCAATTTTACATCCCTTTAAAGTTAGTGCGGCTTTAAACCCCTTAAGACTGCATTCATCTTTTGAAGAAAATTGTGAATAATATTGTGAATAATTGAAGGACAAGACCACCAAACTGACAATTTTCATAGGACGTTTTCGTTCACCTTTTCCGAGGTCAGGTTTAGAACTGAGGACAGAGCTTTAAAATAAATAGTCGATTGATCCTGGGGATGAAGAGAATTTTTGCGAACATTAATAACTATCAAACTCTAATCTAACCTCTTCATAAATATTTTCAAGTTATCACAGTTATCTTAAAAAAATAATTTGATATTATCAGTTATTTTAAAAATAATTTGAGGTTATCGCAATTATCTTAAAAATAATGAGGTTATCGCAGTTATCTTTGAAAATTCCTGATATAAATACAATGGCTACGTGACACTAAGACAGTTATGCATCGTAATTTATCATAAAATCTAGTGAATAGTGCATAACATTTGGTATTAATAATGTTGGATATTGATTGATATTAAGCAAATGCATCAAGGAGAGTTTTGAATAATACTAATGATAATAACAATAACAGGAATAACAAAACTAAAGACAGTGTGATACAGCATTAATAGACTCAATTGTGTTTATATCAATAAAAATAAACAATATAATAAAAGCTTACTTTGATAGAGCTAAGACAGGAAGACAACAAGCATAACACGTATAATACCAATAGCAATAGAAAAAATACATCAAACAACACATAATGGAGTTTAGAAAATATTACCAATTATTAAATCTTTAAGGTAACTTATATAAAACACTCACTAATAAAAAAGCTTGCAAAATAGAATACGATAAAAGGTTACTCGTCGTTTCTAACAACTAATAGATAAAACAACATTGGTAAAGTAAGCGGGAATTAGAAAAAAGAAAGTGAAATATACATCACAAAAAACACTTCAGTAATAAATTCTCCTAAACTCACTAGGAAATTAAAAAAAACCTCCAGTTTCACAAGAATATAAAAAAATAAACAATCGTAACAAGAATAGATCAAGCAAAAACAAACAAACAAAAGCATGCAAGACAAGCCGCAGGTCAAATTAGCGACACAAAAGCATTTTTTCAAAACGAAGGAACATCGAGTGAAAAATGAGAACAATCAATCAAGCAAGGAACAAAGATGATATCAGTGTCAGGCGACTATGCAAGCAAATAAAAAACTAGCTTAAAGGTTAAAAAACAATAAACAAGGCAAAAAGAGGAAGAAGGGGGAAATACAATGCCAAGACCAGCATAGAGAGAGAGAGAGAGAGAGAGAGAGAGAGAGAGAGAGAGAGAGAGAGAATTAAAAATTAAATCTACTTTTCAAGTGTAGAAAAATTTAATATACTCAACCTGAGAGAGAGAGAGAGAGAGAGAGAGAGAGAGAGAGAGAGAGAGAGAGAGAGAGAGAGAGAGAGAGAGAGAGAGAGAGAGAGTATTAAAAATTGAAATCTACTTTAAACGAGTTTGTATTAGAAACTTAGCATACTTAACAGAGAGAGAGAGAGAGAGAGAGAGAGAGAGAGAGAGAGAGAGAGAGAGAGAGAGAGAGAGAGGGGGGGGGGGTTCGATTGTACTGAAAATTGAAACATTAAATATTAGTCATAAATTACTTGACAGTGAAACAGAATAGAAAAGTGTCTTCTAGGTTCAACGTAATCTATGAGACACAAACGAAAACACGTATCATATAAATCAATACATCTTATAAAGGAAATATTGAGTTGGAGAAAGTATTTTCCATTTAATCTTTTTATACAGCGGCTCGATCAAGTTCAACTTCAAAGTGTCAGAAGAGGGATCAGAAATTATGCCTTTTGAAAACTGGGGACGTAAAAATGCAATAGCTAATGTATCCCACCATTGAAATAAATCTATTTATCAGAGGTTAAACCATCTCTGAATAATATGAAAAGACAAAAGTGTTCATATCTTGAGTTCAGACCAAAGTCAAGTAAATAAATGGCAAAAATACTACAAATCAATCATATACAGAATTCAATATTGACTGCTTTGGCTTCCTATAACTGCAACTGATAAATTTCAACTCCAAAGGAAATAGACTGAATGACTGAATATTCAAACAAAACTGGATGTGACACGAGACCTGAATGAGCGCCCTGAAGGACTCAAATCAAGGGCATGTAAAACTTTTAGTAAGTTAAAAAGTATCTCAAAGAACATAA
>NC_090742.1:71766295-71768795 GCF_036898095.1 Palaemon carinicauda | reverse complement strand
AACAGAAGATATGAAAAATAGATCTATGATTAGAACATAAGATATTAAAAATAGATCTATGATTCAGAACAGAAGATATTTAAAACAGATCTTTGGTTCAGAACAGAAGATATGAAAAATGGATCTATGATTAGAACATAAGATATTAAAAATAGATCTATGATTCAGAACAGAAGATATTTAAAACAGATCTTTGGTTCAGAACAGAAGATATGAAAAATAGATCTATGATTAGAACATAAGATATTAAAAATAGATCTATGATTCAGAACAGAAGATATTTAAAACAGATCTTTGGTTCAGAACAGAAGATATGAAAAATGGATCTACGATTCAGAACAGAAGATATTTAAAACAGATCTTTGGTTCAGAACAGAAGATATGAAAAATGGATCTATGATTAGAACATAAGATATTAAAAATAGATCTATGATTCAGAACAGAAGATATTTAAAACAGATCTTTGGTTCAGAACAGAAGATATGAAAAATAGATCTATGATTAGAACATAAGATATTAAAAATAGATCTACGATTCAGAACAGAAGATATTTAAAACAGATCTTTGGTTCAGAACAGAAGATATGAAAAATGGATCTATGATTAGAACATAAGATATTAAAAATAGATCTATGATTCAGAACAGAAGATATTTAAAACAGATCTTTGGTTCAGAACAGAAGATATGTAAAATAGATCTATGATTCAGAACAGAAGATATTTAAAACAGATCTTTGGTTCAGAACAGAAGATATGAAAAATAGATCTATGATTAGAACATAAGATATTAAAAATAGATCTATGATTCAGAACAGAAGATATTTAAAACAGATCTTTGGTTCAGAACAGAAGATATGAAAAATGGATCTACGATTCAGAACAGAAGATATTTAAAACAGATCTTTGGTTCAGAACAAAACACATGAAAAACAGATCTTTGGTTCAGAACAGAAGATATGAAAAATAGATCTATGATTCAGAACAGAAGGTATTTAAACCAGATCTTTGGTTCAGAACAGAAGATATGAAAAACACATCTTTGGTTCAGAAAAGAACACATGAAAAACAGATCTTTGGTTCAGAACAGAAGATATGAAAAATAGATCTATGATTCAGAACAGAAGATATTTAAGCCAGATCTTTGGTTCAGAACAGAAGATATGAAAAACAGATCTTTGGTTCAGAACAGAAGATATGAAAAGTAGATCTATGATTAGAACATAAGATATTAAAAATAGATCTACGATTCAGAACAGAAGATATTTAAAACAGATCTTTGGTTCAGAACAGAAGATATGAAAAATAGATCTACGATTCAGAACAGAACACATGAAAAACAGATCTTTGGTTCAGAACAGAAGATATGAAAAATAGATCTATGATTCAGAACAGAAGGTATTTAAACCAGATCTTTGGTTCAGAACAGAAGATATGAAAAACACATCTTTGGTTCAGAACAGAAGATATGGAAAATAGATCTATGATTAGAACATAAGATATTAAAAATAGATCTATGATTCAGAATAGAAGATATTTAAAACAGATCTTTGGTTCAGAACAGAAGATATGAAAAATAGATCTACGATTCAGAACAGAAGATATTTAAAACAGATCTTTGGTTCAGAAAAGAACACATGAAAAACAGATCTTTGGTTCAGAACAGAAGATATGAAAAATAGATCTATGATTCAGAACAGAAGATATTCAAAACAGATCTTTGGTTCAGAAAAGAACACATGAAAAACAGATCTTTGGTTCAGAACAGAAGATATTAAAAATAGATCTATGATTCAGAACAGAAGATATTCAAAACAGATCTTTGGTTCAGAACAGAACACATGAAAAACAGATCTTTGGTTCAGAACAGAAGATATGAAAAATAGATCTATGATTCAGAACAGAAGATATTTAAGCCAACTCTTTGGTTCAGAACAGAAGATATGAAAAACAGATCTTTGGTTCAGAACAGAAGATATGAAAAGTAGATCTATGATTAGAACATAAGATATTAAAAATAGATCTATGATTCAGAACAGAAGATATTTAAAACAGATCTTTGGTTCAGAACAGAAGATATGAAAAATAGATCTACGATTCAGAACAGAAGATATTTAAAACAGATCTTTGGTTCAGAACAGAACACATGAAAAACAGATCTTTGGTTCAGAACAGAAGATATGTAAAATAGATCTATGATTCAGAACAGAAGATATTTAAAACAGATCTTTGGTTCAGAACAGAAGATATGAAAAATAGATCTACGATTCAGAACAGAAGATATTTAAAACAGATCTTTGGTTCAGAACAGAACACATGAAAAACAGATCTTTGGTTCAGAACAGAAGATATGTAAAATAGATCTATGATTCAGAACAGAAGATATTTAAGCCAGATCTTTGGTTCAGAACAGAAGATATGAAAAATAGATCTATGATTAGAACATAAGGTATTAAAAATAGATCTATGATTCAGAACAGAAGATATTTAAAACAGATCTTTGG
>NC_090742.1:71752977-71755795 GCF_036898095.1 Palaemon carinicauda | reverse complement strand
GAAGTTTCAATGAGGCATGACGTAAAACTAGTATAAAAGATATATAAGAAATGTTTCGACACAAATGTATTAGAAAAATATCTTTATTCTTATCATCTACTGTAGCCTTTTGAAGTTTCAATGAGGCATGACGTAAAACTGGTATAAAAATATGTATGAAATGTTTCTATAGCCAATGACGTCACAGATAGAGTGCGCTGTTTCCCAGAATTCCCTTGAACAACGTTCTTGTCCAAATGGCGTTTAAGCTGAGAAAGAAAAGATGTAATCGCTCATGGAAAATAATTTCATTTATGCAGCACACATCTGCGTAGGTATAGAAGTTAACTTCATGTATAGTGTTTGGTGTAGTAAAAACTCTGCTCTTATTATACAAAGAGAATGGAAAATAAACTAATTTATCTTACTGTTTTATTTTCTTATTACACAATGTTAAAAATTTACCTTAAAAATCGGTAAATATCTGGCAACATTTATTCCAGGATTTTTACTGTTTTAAAAACGGATATATTGGCGTAAAGGAGTGATATTACGATCACCAACCGGTAAAATATAACAAATTATGGTAAAATTACGGTCGCCCGTATTTTACTGAAATACGGATGAGAACAGTATATTTTTCGGAGAATTTCCTATTAATATTACGGTTTTTTTAAACTGCATTTGACCAACCCGTAAAAGATAATAAATTATAGTAAAATTACGGTCGCCCGCATTTTACTGAAATACGGATGAGAACAGTATATTTTTTCGAAGATTTTCCTATTAATATTAGTTTTTAAACAGTGCATTTGAGTTCTGTGCGCTCCATTATCTTGACATAAGGAATTACTGGAAAGATTATTATGAAATTTTCCGAATAAGTTATCACAATTATAGGCTGCAGTCCAAACTTGAGAGTCGACATTCACTGGGTATTCACTCGGCTGTCTTTTGAAATTTACTCTGCGTTGCTAAAAAAATAGGCATCAAGAATTTTGATTTATTGGAAACTCTAGTTGTTTATCTAATTGCAACTATTGTTATTCAGACGAGGCAAGTCTATTTCTTTAGATTATAATTTAGGAAAAAACTATCTTAACAATCACATATATACTATTGAGCTTCTTGCTAACTAGAGCTCCCTTTTTTTAGTTTGCATCTCGTAACTTCAGTGCTTATGTTAACTTACAGCTTAATTATTTTAAAGCACAGTTATCATATGGCAGTGCTATCAAATTATTATTATTATTATTATTATTATTATTATTATTATTATTATTGTTGTTGTTGTTGTTGTTGTTGTTGTTGTTGTTGTTGTTGTGGTGTAATAAAGAACTGCAAGCATTTGTATATCTTTGGTTTGATTAGCTAATATATTTATTATCTTGTGGCAACAAAAAAGATGTTGTTGTTGTTGTTGTGTAATTAAGAGCTGCAAGCACTTGTATATCTTTGATTTGATTAGTTAATATATTTATTATCTTGTGGCAACAAATAATATAATTAATTAACCCACCCTTAGACAAAAGAATTTCCAATTTAAACCTATCAAGAAAGAAAAAATTATAAATTGCCTCATGAATTCAGAATTGAGTTGTTTCAAATATACATGAAACCAGAGGCCAACGAAGCCTATCGCATCAAGGGAATAACATTTCAGGAGACAGTGTTTCAATTTTCATCCTCTTGTGTTTTGCCGTTAATCAGGATCTCAATCCTATGTACTGTTGTAGTTTTTCGTAAATACCGTAACACCGGTTATAGTCTCCCCTATATAATAAAGAGCAAGTGTTTCTCTCTCTCTCTCTCTCTCTCTCTCTCTCTCTCTCTCTCTCTCTCTCTCTCTCTCTCTCTCTCTCCTCTCTCTCTCCTCTCATATATATATATATATATATATATATATATATATATATATATATATATATATATATATATATATATAATGTATATGTATATGTATATGTATATATATATGTGTATATATATATGTATATATATATATATATATATATATATATATATATATTTACAGTATATATATATATATATATATATATATATATATATATATATATATATATATATATATATATAATCCGCTAACACACAGCGTCATTCCCAAACATAGGGAATGGGGTTGGGATAAGAAGGGTTGAATCTGTGTCTGTGTACATATCCATCTAAATATTTAGCCGTCATTTTGACGGGTTGCGTACATTAGTGTAAGCTTAGTGATTTTAATAAAAAGTAACTGTTCTCATAAAGTATTAATGATTGGCATTCGATAACGAAGCGGAAGTAAGTGGTACTACTGTAAAGGTTTTAAAGTGATTGGTACAAGTAACTTACGATTTGCCGGAATCATTAACTGATAGTTATTGAAGATCGCCGTTTGAGATATACGCGAGGGTTGGCTCACATATCGATCATTGACAGGCCCGCCTAATAGGAGTACTCGGCACCGACTGGACTGCGTCAAAAAGGGAAATTTGCTTTAAAGTGTCCTACTTAAACTAGGAGACTTGATAAAAAAAGGAAAAAATCTTTTTTTGCCAAAATGCCACTGCATTGTAGGTAATGTATTAATATCATTGCCAGGCAATTTACTGATGTATGGTTTATTTGTTGTTGTTGTTTGTATGTTCATAACATCGCCATCTTTGAAAACCTCTTTTGTCATTAGAAAAAAATCTTTATTGCCAAATTGCCACTATCGTTGTTGATCAATGTATTGATATCATTGCCTTTCAGTTTACTGATATATGGTTGTTTTTGTTGTTATTGTTGTTTGTTTTTTTTCCACCCATCGCCATCTTTGAAGAAAAACAAACAACTT
>NC_090742.1:71737977-71740477 GCF_036898095.1 Palaemon carinicauda | reverse complement strand
ATATATATATATATATATATATATATATATATATATATATTACATGAGAACAGAAACAATAAGAAATTAGGAAGGGATAAGACGAAGAATTTTTTTTTTCATAAACTCTACTGTATATCCATAGGCACCAAGCGGGTGCGGTTTTGTGTGTGTGTGTGTGTGTGTGTGTTTGTGTGTGTGTAGAGGATAACTTTGACATCCTCACGCGCGATCTTTCGTTATATGACTGTTTAGAAGAGTTTGGTCAATCCGCACTATTATTATATTGTATAGGGAAGAATAATTTCCCTCAAAACCACCTATTTACGTTTTAAGTTTTATCTTTGTAATTGTGCCATAATCACACATCAAAGTGAATGGGTCCTGGCTCAGTTCTATATTTCAATTGTTATAATTGGATCTGATTTGGAATCAGTTTTTCAAATCACCATATATATATATATATATATATATATATATATATATATATATATATATATATATATATATATATATATTTAAATGGCTGTGTATATTGTTTCTATCAAATATACCCAGCCACCCGTTGGGATACTACCGCTAGAGAGTTATGGAGTCTTTTGACTGGCCAGACAGTAGTACATTGGATCCTTCTCTTTGGTTACGGTTCAATTTCCTTTTGCCCACACACACACACACACGCACTCGGGCACACTATTCTATCTTAATTCTCTTCTTGTTTAGTTAAAGTTTTTATAGTTTATATAGGAGATATTTATTTTAATGTTGCTCTTAAAATATTTAATTTTTCTTCGTTTCCTTTCCTCACTGAGCTATTTTCCCTGTTGGAGCCCCTGGGCTTATAGCATCCTACTTTTCCAACTAGGGTTGTAGCTTAGCAAATAATAATAATAATAATATTAATAATAATAACAATAATAATAATAATAATAAATGTAACAATGTTAATGCAGTATTTTGAAGAACTATTGTTACAGTGCTTTTATTCCACAGAATCACTTGCATAACGATAGCCGGAAAGCAATTGGACTTAAATCCAACATACAAACACTTCCTTTTATGATGCCAAATTGCATGCCTTTAAAAAAAACACCGACCAGTTAAGCTTCTTTTTCTTTTATATACACCCATGTATATTAGTGTGCGTTTTTAAGGAAATTTTCCTTTCCTCACTGGGCTATTTTCCCTGTTGGAGCCCCTGGGCTAATAGCATCCTGCTTTACCAATTAGGGTTGTAGCTTAGCAAGTAATAATAATAATAATAATAATAATAATAATAATAATAATAATAATAATATCTGTTAGCACGAGTGGTAGGTGTGTTTCAATTCTATACTTGGATGGTAGAATTATTATTTTTTTTTTTTTATTTTTTTTTTTTTTTACATGAGTAGGTTTTCGAAGTTCATCCTTTGGTTTATCAGTGTAATCCTCGATCTATGCCTATACCACTGGTTCCCAAGTATTACTATCAACCCATTTTTTCTTCATACGTTTATATATGAACCGAATTTCCAAGTATGACACAAGTCCAGTAACTTACATCAGTCCAATAGCAGACATTGCAATCATCATCATCATCTCCTACGCCTATTGACGCAAAGTGCCTCGGTTAGATTTCGCCAGTCTTCTTTAACTTCAGCTTTTAATTCATCATCTCCCACTTCACGCTTCATAGTTCTCAGCCATGTAGGCCTGGGTCTACCTACTCTTCTATAGTTTATTTCTTTTAGCGAGGCAGATTTGCACCGACTCGCAGCGGTGCCCTTTTAGCTCAGAAAAATTTCCTGATTGCTGATTGGTTAGAATTATCTTGTCCAACCAATCAGCGACCAGGAAACTTTTCCGAGCTAAAAGGGCACCGCTGCGAGTCGGTGCAAATCTGCCTCGCTAAAAGAAATGGACTATAGTGCCTTGTGAAGCCCAGTTGAACGTTTGGTGAACTAATCTCGGAGTGCGAAGAGCAGAGTAGACAGGAAATAAATATATTTTTCCCTTATCCAAAGGAATTTGATTTGATCAGGGAATCTTGTTCGCTGTTTGTATACGAACTGAAGGACGGTAACGCCTCTTCGCAAAGTTTTTACGAAACCTTTTCAATATATTGCGTATCTGAAAGGATTTGTGGTTGGATTCTGAATGTTAACTACCCTGGGCTTACCGTATAGTATTTTTATTTGTACGTGTCGGTAATGTGAAAATCGAGTACGATTGGAGAAATATTCTCAATATCATGATGGTTCCATTTTGATAGAATTAAATACTCAACTATTTGATTAATTCCGTTTTATATGTTATGAATTCATATACGATTTCTTTTATTTTTGACTCTCAATTTTTATTATTCAATTGTCAGTTATGTATTTCTCATAAGTACTAAGATGGTTATACTAAGGCTTAACAAATTACAAAATATTGCGAGAATTTGAGTTAACTATAGATGTTAATGGTGCAGCTTAGCTAGTAATAATGATAATTTTGTTATCTTTTCTTTTTAAGTAGTAATAGTCAACTATTATAA
>NC_090742.1:71722977-71725477 GCF_036898095.1 Palaemon carinicauda | reverse complement strand
CATCATTATTTCCTTAGAATAGTATAAATGCAGTTTTAGTTCGTATGCGCGTATGTCAGTGCTTGTGTACATCTGTCTGTCTGCTTGTATGTATCCTGCTCCGTACAAGAATGTGCATAATACATTAATTTTAGCTTGGTACCTGATAAGAATATCATTAATGTATAAGATTCACTATACCAGAAGATCCCTACTCGAAAGAAATCTATTCTAACAAGCAAGTCTTTTTCAATTTATCTTCTCTTTTGCCAGTCTTATTACATTTTCCATTGCGTTTTTTGGGTCAGGAATGTGTTGAGTTCTTTTTAACGGAATCCTTTCGGAATTTCAGCATATCTGAAGCCAGTAGCTTCCAGGGCCAACTTTGTAGAATTTAGTCACTCGGAGATGCAAGGAATGTTTTACGCCTCAGGTGTAAGAAAGGAAATTATATTATTCAAATGTATCCACGTGTTATGAGTACCAGACAGATGTGTTAATTTTAACTTCTGTTGATCTTTCTGTTCGTCCATATTTCTATTTTTTTCCCTTTATTTTATTATTTATTTCTTAAACTTTGGTTAATTTCAGAGCTTGTCCGTCCTCCGCTTGCGCATATTCATTCCGGAATACTAATGTATGTTTTTTTTTTTTTTTTTTTTTTTTTTTTTTTTTTTTACTCTCTGAAGAATAATGGCCTCTTTCAAAATAGGGAATGTGCCCCATTGTTAAAACACTGTAAAATCTGTTAACAATATACGACGAAAGATTGGATAATATCGCTTGATAACGCCAGTGAAATTTTGTAAATTGTATATTATTTTCGGCGCTCTCGAAGAAGAACGGTCCTGTTCGTCAGAGGGACCACTAATCTTCAAATAGACAAACTGGTATTACTATTTAAAGGTTTAAAGGCCGCTCATGAATGGCAGAGGTAAGGGACAGTAACTTTGCCCTATCAAGCAGGACAATGCCCTAGAGACTGACCATATATACATGATCAGCGCCCAAGCCCCCCTCTCCATCCAAGCTAGGACCAAGGAGTGCTAGGCAATGGCTGCTGATGACTCAACAGATAGACCTATAGGCTCCTTCAAGGTAAGGTTGCAGACACTAATGGCACTAACGAAACTGAGCGGGACATGAACCCCTGACTGGCAAACAGCAGGTAGAGATGTTAGCAATTAGACCACAACAACCCCAATAAGTAATATTTTACATTTAATTCCCTTTCACCCCCAAAGGAAGTACCGGTACGTTCTTGCAAAACACTGTTATTTACATGTTTTTACATATTTTTGATAATTTTAAGAGAAACTTCAGGCATTTTCCAAAAGAATGAGACCAACCTGATCTCTCTAGGACAAAAATTAAGGCTGTTAGAGCAATTTAAAAAATATATATATATAGCAAAATGTGCTCGAAATTTAACCTTATGTTGGGGGTAAAAGGGTTAAACATTCATTAAAGCGTTTGAGGGGGTTCTCTATTTGACTTTCATTGACGTTGTTAAGTTATTTGCACAACCAAAAAACGAATTGAAGTAATCTGAGTAGATAATTATCTGCTCAAATTACTTCAATTCGTAATATATTACTTATTGGGCTTGTGACCTGATTGGTAACGTCTCTGCTTGGTGTTTGCCATTCGTGAGTTCGAATCCCTCTCAGTCTCATTAGTGCCATTAGTGTCTACAAAAACTATTTTGCCGTAACTTCAATTATAATTGAAATTACGGCAAAATAATCATCAACGCGGTCGACCGGTTGACACTCATTGCTAGAAATGTACTGCTAACCAAAACATTGTGTTATTCAGACACTCCTCTCTTCATTTAATTTCATCAACTCGTTCGTTTGTTCGTACCCCTACTGCTTTTTATGGTTCGTTCTACTTTAGGTATGATGTACTATAATCAGCTTAATGTCCCCCCCCCCCCCCAGTTTGTGGTAATTGTCTCGACAAACGAAGGCGTATGTGCCTTGAATAACGTGGGGCCGCTGAGCTGCTCGGCTGAGTATTCCGCACTTTCGAATTTTTATGGGTTTTATCACATGCATTTAGAATTGTCCAGACCATTTTTGTTTAATATTTAAGGATTAAAACAAAATTAACAGTAACTTTGGAAATTTGGATTTTTTTTTTTTTTTTTTTTTTTTTTTTTAAATCCTAGACGTAGACATTTTAGAACGCTAAATTTACATTGTCATAAAAATAAATGCCATAATTACCGTAATAGATCTAATACTTTAATTGTCAAACATATCTTGTACTGCTCAATCACTTGCTGTCTTTTTTTATTTTAGATGGTCGACATCGTGAACATCTTAATCCTTATATTATACAAATAAACAAACAAAAGCATCCATTTCTATTCCACTACATGACAAAGGCCTCAGACATATTCCTTAGGCATGTCTAATGTTTGGAAACCAACCTATTATGGGTGGCCCTGATTATACTCAATTTTTTTTAACGAGGTGCATTTGCACTGACTCGCAAGGATGCCCTTTTAGCTCGG
>NC_090742.1:71692977-71710477 GCF_036898095.1 Palaemon carinicauda | reverse complement strand
TATTTCTTAGTCTTTAGTTTCCTGGAAGTGAGCCTTGATGGCACCCCGTTGAACATGACAAAATAGCCTCGGCCTGAATTGAAATAAGTTCTCCACTCGATATAAAGCTACCATGATCAAAGCCTTTGTGAAAAGTGCTATTTCTCACTGTTTCCTCTGGAAAACCACCCACGATAAACGAGCCAGGGTCATTTATGTCCTAGTTAACAAAGGGTACCTTAACACACAGTTTGGCAGAGAAAAAAAAAACACTTAGCAACTGCTATAACACTGAAATGGATCCAGCTCCGACGACGGTGTTCATCTCTACTTCAAAGGAAGCATGCATAAGCTGTGTAAGGAAGCTGAGAAATTCATGATGAACATAATTAGCAAAAGTGTTTCCACTGTGGAGCAGCATACAACCCTGAACTTTCTCGTTTAATACCAAATGGTGAAAAAAAAGTGCCTAGCTGTGAGAAAATCCATGCTCCTCCCATACAGGACAACCTTAATAGGATTAACATCATCTACCGTTTCCGCATGTCCCGTCTGTAGGTGCCTTGGCAGTTATGCCAGTATGATGACCAAACGTCTCTATAAATGGCTGTCCTGTCACGTTCAACATGGTGCCATCGAGGTCCACTCCCAGCAAATTCACTGCAAAATCTTATAAATAATAAGACAATTATTGACTCCTAAGCAAATGCTTTCAGATTCTTCAGGCCCTCCTCATCCATCAGGAGAAAACTCCATTCAGGAAATATTTCTTTTGCCGACCAACTGACAGCTCAATGCACCTTTTAAAACTCTAAATGATTACCTGAACAATACGGAAATGGAATGTGAACCAGACAGAAGCCTACCCGGAAAAACACCTCACCCGACGACCTATTCAGCTAGTCACAAGGCAGCTCAGGCTTGCCTGAGCTACCTTGGAATTAATGCCAGGCGATAGATCACAAGCTATGACATCATTCCAGAGAAGCTTGCCTGGCTTGGCACTCGGCCCAGGGTGCGGCCTGACCAAACAGCAGCCTTTCCCCAGAAATAATCAAGTCGCACACAATCCTACCGTTAATGAAAATTCAGCAGGCCGAGAGGATTACCAGCTAGGCGGCTTCCAGTCTGCAGTCTAACCCCAGCTTGATGATAAAAAACGAGTGCTCAAATCGTTGTGTATTAATATGAATGTTCACGAGCCTGTAAATGGTTACCGAACTTAGACCTACCTGGGATTATGTCGACCCCTTTCATATATTTTTTAGCTATTTTCTTTTAAGGTAAAAAAAAAATAAGCCAAAATAATGACTGATTTTTCTCTTCTCCTGTACAGGGGACTCGCAAATACTGGTTTTGGTCTCATGGGAAACGAAATAATAGGATGATGAAAAGTCTGTTGTAAGGAAGTTTTGTGTGAAAGGAGGACATAACCTAGACATTGTAGCATATATGAAGTGAATATGTGTGTAGGGGTTATGGCGTCATACTCATGAGACTTTTATATACAGTAGATTTCTGAATCGGCCAATTTCGTGGTTTGTGGATAGCTTTTTATTTTTATTTATTTTTTTTTTTTGGCCCAAGGGTTTTATCAACAATACTCCAGTTCAACAGTGAATGTGGTAGTGGTCATTGTTTTTTCTAAAGCCGCTTCCTATTTTCAAAGGATTTAATAATGAAAATATACTCAAACACACTCTCTCTCTCTCTCTCTCTCTCTCTCTCTCTCTCTCTCTCTCTCTCTCTCTCTCTATATATATATATATATATATGTATATAAATTTGTGTGTGCGCGTGAGCGCATACGCACACGCGTGTGCGTTTGTATTTTCAGATTGAACTTAAGAGAGTTGTCGAATGAATTCTAATCCTCTACTTGAGTGCCGTTTTGAAACGCCATATATCATATTAAACAATTTTCTTCTATAGAAAAAAAAAAAAAACATTGAACGTTTCAGGGTGATGGTTTTTTTTGGTCACACATTTTGATGTTTACTCTCTAAACATTACAGAGAAACAAAAAAAAAAAAAATACACAAAATTACCAGCTGTGGATTCTTGAGAAAATAAACACAAACTTTGAAAGGTGAAAAAGAGATTTAGAAATAAAGCTAGTTAATTATATTGTGAGAAAATATTTTTCAGCATTTAAAGAAACTGTTGCAGATAACATGAGAGGTTGTGCGTGATAACCTCATTCATAACATATCTAAATTTTATTCTTTTTGCGTATTTTTTTTTTTCACGTTATGCTTCTTGTATTAATTTTCTTGACCATTATAGCCCTCTAAGTCGGTTTCTTTAATTTTGCAGTTTTGCTGAGACTTGAGCTCAGGATTAAAGTTACTGTTGTCACATTAAACTTCGTATGTTTGTTCTCCATCCACTTATGGCTAGGTGACTTTGCAATATAAAATTTCTGAAAAGTTGACCACAGTCTTATGAAAGAAAGACAAATTTAGACAGTTTTCAAGTTTCCTTTTTTTTTTTTTTTGTCAATTAGAAAAAGTCTAATCATTCTTTCAATGTTGAATTATAGTTTTTTTTTCCATAATTTAAAGATAGTTTGTCAATTAGAATAGTCTAATCATTCTTTCAGCATTGAGTTATAGTTTTTTTTCCGTAAATTAAAGATTTTTTTTTTCATCGCATTCATAAGTTTTCGTGTGCTTGTGGTATGAATACTTCCAGCCACGTACAGTTGAACACAGAAGTCCTCGGCACACCTCACTCCAAAGAACTGCACCCTGTCACACCCTTACTTCCCGGCGGGTAACTAACCAGATAGTGTAGGAAGAAATGGCAGAGGTGGTGGGCGGGGCTAAACTTGGGGTTTTGCCTAGCAGTAATGGTATGGTTGAATGCACTTCTACAGAACGAGTTGTACCAGGAATTATGGTGTCCATCTGTACATGTTATATTACGAAGTAATACTGGAAATATTTATTTAGGTCAAATAATTACTTCTTTGCTTATTCACCTTCAGTTTTAAATGCTTGGTGTAGATTTTTACTTCTTCAGAACGAGTTGTACCAGGAATTCTGCTGTCCAACTGTACATGTTATATTACGAAGTAATACTGGAAATATTTATTTAGTTCAAATAATTACTTCTTTACTTATTCACCTTCAGTTTTAAATGCTTGGTGTAGATTTTTACTTCTTCAGAACGAGTTGTACCAGGAATTCTGCTGTCCAACTGTACATGTTATATTACGAAGTAATACTTGAAATGTTTATTTAGTTCAAATGATTACTTCTTTGTTTATTCACCTTCAGTTTTAAATGCTTGATATAGAATTTTACTTTATTACTATAATTTTTTTTTTTTTTTTTTTTTTTTTTTTTTTGTAATAGATGGTTTATTTGCCGTTTTGGGACTAACCGTAATTTTTATGTGACTGTTATGTCTATAACAGTGAAGCTTGCCAGCGATTTATAAATATTGGAAATCTCACATTGCACTGCGTGTAAAAATAGACAATTCCCAAGTAATCAATCAATCAATCAGGTGGCACTGTGTAGAATTTCTTATTTTGAAATTACCGTTTTCGAAACCAATATTTGACTTCCTAAGGCGCATATATATATATATATATATATATATATATATATATATATATATATATATATATATATATATATATACTGTATACATAGCACTTAAATGACCGGGTCAGTAACCAGACATCCTAATATAAATATATATATATATATATGTATATATATATATATATATATATATATGTGTGTGTGTGTGTGTGTGTGTATATATATATATACACACACACACACACATATATATACATATATATATATATATATATATATATATATATATATATATATATATATATATACTGTATACATAGCACTTATATGACCCGGTCAGTAACCAGACATCCTAATTGATGTGCGAATTTGCTGTTATATCTGGTGGTAAAAGATAGGCGAAAGGAGTGCAGCTCATTTTATTTAAAAAGACAACGAGCTTATATACAGATACTTGAGAGCAAGACTGGCACAAAATTCAAACAGAACAAAGCATACGATAGCAAGCTTAAACAGGTTTATATAAAGAGTGGGGGGGGAGGGGCGATCCATTTTGGCGATCCAAAGTTAAAAAAAAAAAAAAAAAAAAAAAAAAAAACGTTCAGTGCACGAGCGTCTATAAAACACGCAGGGTACATTGAGTTCAAAGTTTTAAATTTGAAAAAAATGCCATCAGTCGGCGATATTGAAGCTAACGGCTCCTCCCACCTGGCACTCGCTGTTCAGGACAAGCTTGTCAATATCCTTGCGAGGTAAACACGACCAACTTAAACCTGAATGTCCCGGGATTAGGAACGGTACAAAACATGCAATAGCAAGCTTAAACAGATATATATTATCAGTGCAGGGGGGGGGGGAGAGTTAGAGTTGAAACAAGCAATACTGTTACAATGCACGATCGTGTATGAAACACATACGGTACATTCAGTTCAAAGTTTTAAATTAAAAAAAAATGCCATCAGCCGGCAATATTGAAGCTAACGACTCCTCCCCCCTGGTACTCGCTGTTCAGGACAAGCTTGTCAATATCCTTGCAAGATAAACACGACCGACTTAAAACAGGATATTGTCGCGGGACTTTGAGAGTGGAACGAGGCGTGAGAGTGCTTTCAACACAACACCTTTATGGTTGGTTTATGTGCGCTACCTGTACCGAGGGGGGAAAGCCTTCTATCCGAACCACCCACGCCCTTTTCAGAGAACGTAGGTCTAGTTTTTGTGTCTGTGGTTTCTCTCAGACAAAGGGATGGAGGATCATTTGTCCTATTATCAAGATGGGTAAATATTATCGTACAAAGTAAAGACATTTTTTCCCCCATTAGATTGTGTTCTATCCGAACCACCCACGCCCTTTTCAGAGAACGTAGGTCTAGTTTTTGTGTCTGTGGCTTCTCTTAGACAAAGGCATGAAGGACATGAAGGATCATTTGTCCTATTATCAAGATGGGTCAATATTATCGTACAAAGTAAAGACATTTTTTCCCCCATTAGATTGTGTTCTTGATACAGTAAGTTTCAAGTTGATGTACTTTGTCGTATACGTTGATAAGCTACTGATGTAACCAATAACCTGGAGTCTCTCTCTCTCTCTCTCTCTCTCTCCTAATCCAATTTATATACCCTTATACAAAACACATATATATATCCATATATCTACATATATCTATATATATGTATATATATCTGTATATATACATATATATATATATATATATATATATATTATATATTTACTGTATATATATATATATATATATATATATATATATATATACCCACACACACACACATATATATATATATATATATATATATATACTGTACAGTGTATATATATATATATATATATATATATATGTATGTATATTATATATATATGTATATTATATATATATATATATATATATATATGTATATATTATATATATATATATATATATATATATGTATATATATATATTTATTTATATATTTATATATATGTCAAATTTGCGAGTGAGATGAGGACATTCTTAGTGCCTGAGGTGTGCTAATTACAGTCCTTGAAATGCATTAATCACCGTGAATTAATTAATTGGCTTAAAGGTCGCTCTCTCCATATTCGCAAGTTCCTTTAGACACCATAACAATATTTAACTTTTGAAGATCAACATTGACAAAAAGTTGTTGCTTACCATATCCTGTGAAAAAGGATTTGTTTTGCCTTTTTGATAAATTTTATCATATAATTGTAGTTTTTTAATGGTAATGCTTTTATTTAGGTTTGCTGTATTTGTTGATTTCTGTCTGTTGTATTTATTGATTTTTTTGTCAGCTGTATTTATTACCTTAGCCTTCTGTTGAATTTTTATGACACTCATTTTACTCCCGATATTTTCATTTTTTGGTAGTCCTTTTCAATGAACATGTTCAGAAATTAATCATTACATACTGCAAGTTATTTCTACATGCTAAGTGCGTGTTATTTAAGGATGGTTCCGTTGGCTTACTACTAGTCATTTTGTCTATATTTATAAGCCAAAATAATATGGTATTTGGCCTATCGTATGGCATCTGTTTTAGTCAGATTATACATATCGCCTGTTATATATAACAGGACTAGCCATATCATCTGACATTTATAATACCAATTCCCTAACATAGCAAGAGGGTCTGTCCCTCTCTTTTATTCTTCTCCTGTACTTCACTTTCTCCCTATTTCCTTAATCTCTCCCATCCCGAGTACCTGCCTTTGAGCTATAAACTGGATTGTATCCAGGGGTACTCTTCCTTTCCCCATTTTCCCCACTTCCCTATCCTTATTATTATTATTATCTTACATTTGACATAGCTGGATTAGCTGCGTCACTTAGTACATTTGACCTAGCCAAATTGTTTTAATTTCTATCGAATTAGATCAGATTAGTAATGTCCGTTATTTTATCTACAGTTGAACAATTTCCTTCTTACAGGCCAGTCTATACTCAATTTTATTTAATGAAACGCATTTGCACCGACTCGCAGGGGTGCCCTTTTAGCTCGGAAAAGTTTCCTGCTATCTGATTGGTTAGAATTATCTTTTCTAACCAATCAGCTAGCAAGGAAACTTTTCCGAGCTAAAAGGGTACCCCTGCGAGTCGATGCAACTCTGCCTCACTAAAAAGAATTGACTATAGTTAGCACAGTTGCATGTTATTTTGATTGATTGATTTGAGGTTTTCTGACATCCTGACATCTAAGGTCATTGACTCCGATATCATTTATTGTAAATAAAGAATAAAAGAATATTCAATTAAAACTATAAAAGCAAAGATGTCATTTTAAAAGTTGAATAGCTTTCAGAAGACCTGTTTTTAAAATAAAGCTAAAAATACCATTAGCATGGTTGGACACATCGTGTCCAAGTATCTTTGCAAGGATGAACCTGCCATCCTCACCTCGATCCTCAAACAGATATCGATTTCTTTTCGTTACTATAACCAGGGTATTCGGTCAACAAGTGGTCGTTGTGGATTTCTTTAGATTGTGACGGCCGAGAGAAGGTTGTGAACTCAATGGCAGTATGAGAGAAACTGAGTTTTTTTTATTATAGAACACACTCCTTTATATACAAAAGCCCAAGGCAACAGGAATTTTCATGTTCACAAGACAGACAATGTTACAGAGGCGATACGCAGACATGTTTATTCTGGTTCTTTTTAGTGCGAGGGAAGAGCGAAGATACAAGCATAATGTATACAAAATGAATTATGTACGAACGTGTGACACACGGTTGGTACAAGATATATGAAAGCATACCAGTTTCCCGGATCACAACTGAATTCAGAATAGCTAGTTTTTACCCATATATAAGATTAAAGGTTTACAGACCGCTCATGAATTGCAGAGGCAAGGCACAGTGATATTGCCCTAGCAAGCTAGCAAGCAGGACAATGCCCCAGAGATTGACCATATATCCCAATCATCCAAGCTAATATTAAGGAGGGCCAGGCAATGGCTGCTGATGACTCAGCAGATAGACCTATAAGCTCCCTACACCCCCCTCATTCTTAGCTCACAAAGATGGTGAGATTGCAGCGACCAAAGTAACTAACGAGTTTGAGAGGGACTTGACTCCCAGTCTGGCGTTCACCAGCCACCACAACTGTTGACAATTACGAATCACTAACTGCCAACCAGGTTACATCTTTACTTACAACTTTGTGTGTAACTCGTCATTTTAAGCTGGTTAGGCCATCAGTCACGTGAGCAATATCTTTGTTACACGTGATTATTATTATTATTATTATTATTATTATTATTACTTGCTAAGCTACAACCCTAGTTGGAATAGCAGGATGCTATAAGCCCAGGGACTCCAACAGGGAAAATAGCCCAGTGAGGAAAGGAAATAAGGGAAAATGAAATATTTCAAAAACAGTAACATTAAAATAAATATTCCCTAAATAAACTATAAAAACTAGCAAAACAAGAGGAAGAGAAATAAGATAGAATGATTTATCCGTTGATTATGGTTTCGGTTGCTTATCTCTCATTTTACGTTCCTTGGGTTATATGTAACACAGGTTGCTTGTTTAAGGATTTAGCGTTAGACTGTTCTCTTGTTTGTGGAAATCCCTAAAAACGGTTACTATAGTCCATTTCTTTTAGCGAGTCATATTTGCACCGACTCGCAGCGGTGCCCTTTTAGCTCGGAAAAGTTTCCTGATCGCTGATTGGTTCGACAAGATAATTCTAACCAATCAGCGACCCGGAAACTTTTCCGAGCTAAAAGGGCACCGTTGCGAGTCGGTGCAAATATGACTCGCTAAAAGAAATGGACTATAGGTGTTCTTCGGCTTTGAGTCTGCCGAATGGAAAGAATTTGTATTAGTTAATTGGTTAACTACGTTCTGTGCAGTCTTACGTAAGATATATCAAAATTATATACATTTCGAATGAGGTTCCATTGAGACATGCTTGTAATTTGCTGGGAATCTTCTGTGAACTATGATTGCAAATTAAAACCCCCCATTTGAATTATGAATGTATTTCCCCATGTAAAGACACTAGAAATGTTCTTCTTCGACAGTTTCGAAAAACGATAAGTTAGTTTTAAAAAAAAAAAATAATTTGGTAACAACTATGAAAATTCTATGAGAAATCAGTTATTTATACCAGGTCAGTATATTTATTGAAATTTAATAGAATATTAAAAAAAAAAAAAAGAGAGGGAAATTTGGGCGTTATAAAAACTCTTGGAGCATTGAAAACTCAAAAACCACAATAAGAAAGTGATTCAGGTTAATTGACAAATCAGTCTAAAGTAAATAGGGGGATTTATTCTATATTTATATAAGGATTTATTCTTTTCATGTATACAAAATTTGCGTGTCTTTTGAGTACGATATTTGTTGAGTGCAAATATTGCAGGTTAGTGAATAAATTCCTAAGTGTTTGTATTCTTAATTCTTTAAACAAAGAGGCATTCAAGTGGAGTTGAAATCGAAAATTTTAGAATCTTTAATTTTATGAAGGAAATCTTACGTTTAAGTTACTAGCATGTGTGTTTTTGTCTAGTTTATTTTGTGATCTATAAGCAAGATTATGTTAAGATTTTCTTATTCCTTTTCAATCTGATTCTGATTTAAGTCTGGCTCTGAAACCAAGAATATTATAGTGCTGGACTCTATTGAAGAGACAGCAGGTTCCTGCTAATTGTAGTAACCTAAATACCTAATACCCATTCAATATTTAGGAAGGGAAACTTTAATGGAACGTTTTATTATGTAGCTACAGTATACTAAATGACGAGTCGAGTGTTAGCAATTTTGTATGGTCTTATTGTGCATCTTGTTTGACAGTATCCACACCAGCTGCTTCCCATTTTTTTAGTATGCCTTTCTATAGTTCTTAGTGAACCCCCCCCCCCTTTTTCTGTCAAAAAACTGCACTTGGATATTTGTATTATACTATACAGCTTATCTATCTTTATTGCTATTTAAATATTATTAGAATCACGTCAACCAACCATTTTCGCCTTTATTTATATTCTGTCTTACCAGGAAATATGTCATTTGCCATCTTCAATCCAATTTGCATATCAAATTTTAACGAAGTCTATTGTAATTAATGACAGTTATTGATAGCTGGTGTTTAAGAGCTCGAGTTTACTTAATGAAGGAAATGGTTCTTTGAAAAAGTTTCACACTTGAAGTTTTATATTGATGTTACTAAATATTCTTGTATGATTTTAAATGTCCTTTTTACACAACTAGTTAAGAAGTTTTTAATAGTATAATTCTTTTTTTTTTATAGAAAATTAATAATCCGTACTTAGATTTGTGCCTCAAAGTATACACCAGATTTATTGGAACTGGCATTTAGAACAACAACATCTGTGATACTAATAATGATGATAATAATAATAATAATGATAATAAACATCGTAGGATATAGTATTGGAAGCTCAAAGAATAGAAGAATCAAGAATGAAGAAGTCGACATTCGTCACAGATTCCATTCCCTTTCTTCCCTGGGCTAAAACAACGCCGACTTTTAATTTAGCAGTGTGAATTCAAGGAAAGGGGTTGATGGAATAACTTATTTTAGAGGGAAGCCGTCGCTTTGTGTAAACCTGATAGGGAAGAATGCCTGAAAGTCCACGTTGAAAAGTAAAGACTGGAATGACAAGGGAAGGGAGCAAAGAAAGGCGAAGGGGAGTCTTCGGCGTCGTGTCCGTGTGTCTTCCTCGCTGCTTTTGTTTTCAGTTTTATATTTTAGACAAATGTGGCGAGAGTATAATGGGGTGAATTTGCATGCGTAGTGCAAGTGAAGACGTTGATGCTGATGTCTCTCTGGGAGATAACAGGATGAGAAATGGAGGGGTAAAGTGAAAAAAGGGACTCGCCCTAATGTTCGGGATAATGAAGTTATAGTTATTTTTTTAATTGTGATGATGCAATTATTATGCAGATTATCTTGTTAGTAGCTATTTCAGAATTTTTGTTATCTATTTGGGAGTTGTGATGACGTGGTTAGACTTATTAAATTGTGATTATTTTCTTTACAATAGCTAATTCTTTGATTTTTCAAATGTTTACTTTTTAGAAGAGACGAGTTTGAAAGAAATTAAAGCGAATATTAAAGCAAATACACTTTGTTAAAAGATGATCTGTCATATGAATGGCAGTTGAGAAGAAAAATAAACAATTTGTTACAACTGTTTCGTGGACTTCTTGAAAGCATTCATTATAGAGTATTTAAGTAAAGAAGCAGGTACAGTTGAACGCAGGAATTGTTGGCACACCTCGCTCTGATAAATTACACCTTGTTACACCGTTACAGCGAGGCGAGTAACCAAACACTCAATGTAGGGTGTGCCAGAAATTTCTGTGCCCAACTGTACCTGTGAGAGGATATTAGTTATAGGGGAAAATTTAAAGACATGGAAGGTTTCCACTTATACTGGAAAAACGAATATAAGAAACGCAGACTTCACAACTATTTCATGGATGTGTTACTTTGTCATAATAAATCTGAATGACAGACGCAGATGTTTAGTTTCCAAAGTCAGCAGTGAAAGCTTTCCAATTGCACCTTTACAAAAAATAAATAAATAAATAAATAAATAAATAAATAAATAAATAAATAAATAAATAGATAAATGAATAAAATTAAAAGTGTTGGTAAAACCATCAAAGGGCGTAAGATACTCTGATGAAATTTATTAACAGAATTTTGATAGATCATGGAATTAAATCAAATCTTAGAAGGTTAAGTATGCCAATTATTTATAGAATCATTCTATATATATATATATATATATATATATATATATGCATATGCATATATATGCATATGCATATATATGTGCGCATATATATACATATATATATATAATATATATATATATATATATATATATGTATGTATGTATTATATATATGTATGAATAAATATGTATATATGTATATATGTATATATATATATATATATATATATATATATATATATATATATATATATATGTGTGTGTGTGTGTGTGTGTGTGTGTGTGTGTGTGTGTGTGGCTTTTGCGTTCATTAGTTCAGTGATGCCACTATCAACTCCCAAATATAAACCACTATCATTATATATAAGCTTACTATGGGCCACACTGAATAAAGATTTTCATTTATATTCAATAGCTACATTTCCCTCTATTATACATCCGAATAGTTTTCGCATATAATGAAAATATATTCGAGTGCGCATTCAATCTTTCACTATAGTTGAACAATCAGTATTTTGCTTATAGCATTTTATCTGTACCTTTACTTATAGTCGACGTTTTACCTCTCTGTTCATCTGTCTCTCTCAACCCTTTTATTTGATTTATCCTTTTGTTCTATGCATTTCAAGTTGTTGTTGTTGTTGTTGTTGTTGTTGTTGTTGTTGTTGTTGTTGTTGTTGTTGTTGTTGTTGTTGTTGTTGTTGTTGTTGTTGTTGTTTTTTTTTTTTTTTTTTTTTTTTTTTGCGGCCATATAAGGTATTGTGATTCGCCATTTCTAGTTTTAGCACAATATTTTTTTCGTTTTCCTCATCTCTCCCATTAATTTTTATATGAATGATAACAGAAGAGTTATTTTTCAATTTATTTAAGTCTGTATAGTTTATTACTCCTTAAAATTTTTCAATTCCCTTGCTTAAATATAGCCTAAGCTTTATTGAAAGCAATCAATACAAGCTTACTCCAAGGTCTATATGTACTGTATTGTTTTTAATGCAGAAATATCAAAGAGCTCTACTCTTTAATGGGAAAATTATGTTCATCAAAACTAGTTTGGCAATAATTATATGTGAAAGTTATTAATTTTCTATTGCCTCTTTTCCATTGTATAGCTTTTCATATACTCTTTATTTTTACCATATCACATGCTTAATTCTATTTTCGTTTTGTTATTTGAGATAAGTTTTTTTCTTGTAAATAAATTTTTCAAACCTTTCTCTTGTCTAACTTTCAATATTCAGTGTATCGTATACGATTATTTTTTCATTTTTTGGGGGGCGTAACTTTATTTCGAAATAGAGCAAATAAAAAAGAAAGTTTTTTACATGAGTGAGAAAACCCAGACAGTCTGACTCAGATTGTTGTTGGAATTACATGTCTAGAAACTTTCTCGATACTTGAAGATTCTTTTTTTTTTTTTCAGAAAATTATCTTAACCTTCAAAGGCGATGGATATTCATTTCCTTTTAGATTTAAAGAAATTCAATGGCTATAGCTATACAGTGGCGAAAGAAGACATTGTAATCAGCTAAAGTTAAAATGGGAATTTATTAATACTGTTTTAAGTTGGTTGGTTTAAAGCAAAGTTCTTTTACTTGAGGGTACACTCGGGCACTCTGTTCTGTCTTGATTCTCTTCCTCTTGTTTTGTTAAAGTTTTTATAGTTTATATAGGATATATTTATTTTAATGTTGTTACACTTCGTAAAAATTTTATTTTTCCTTATTTCCTTTCCTCACTAGGCTATTTTCCCTATTGGAGCCCCTGGGCATCCTACTTTTCCAACTAGGGTTGTAGCTTAGCAACTAATAATAATAATAATAATAATAATAATAATAATAATAACTTCTAATTGTGCCGTGAAATAATATTAGCTATATTGTTTGCATAGATATTTATACTTTTAATGTACAGTGGTAACACGTTCGCCCAGCATTCGCATGGCAGCAGATCGATCTCCACCCAGGACCCTGAGTTTAAGCTGTTTACTGGGGAGGCCACTGCTGTGGTTGGGCACCACAGTTTGGGGTTGGACTTGCCCGGCTGACGTTCTGGTGAGCATCTATTCTGGTGAAACTGGAACTGAAATCAGACAACTTTTAAATTTAACTTTAACATACGTGCGTGCGCACACACGTTTGTCATACCGCTAGTCACTCGATGGCCAAAGTTAGTTCAGCAACGTTGTTAGGTTTAGTCTGTATTTGGGGGAGAGAAAATCCGTGGATCAGGTCGTGGGTCTTCCAGTCTCACTCCTGACAGACTTGCAGTAAACTGGAAAGGTAACTCCTTATGACTTCACTTCCTATGGGTTCAATCATATTTGTGAAAGGGTATTATTATTATTATTATTTTTTTTTTATTATTATTATTATTATTATTGTTATTATTTATTATTATTATTATTATTATTATTATTATTATTATTATTATTGTTGTTGTTGTTGATGTTGTTATTCGTATTATTATTATTATCATTATTATTATTATTATTATTATTATTATTATTATTACTTGCTAAGCTAAAACCTCAGTTGGAAAAGTAGGATGCTATAAGGCCAAGGGCTCCAACAGGGAAAATAGCCCAGTGAGGAAAGGAAAAAGGAAAAAATAAAATTTTAAGAACAGTAAATGAACAACATACAATGACAGTGAAGGTTCTGTAGAAAGTAGGGTTCCCCTGCTGTATAGGATCGGAAAAACAGCCGTCAAAGTAAAGTAAGTCAAAGTAAAGTACAGAAGAATCCAAAACAAACTGTTTGGGATGACCTGAAGGATCCTATAACACGAACCTTGACCAAACTATTACCTAAAACCTGGGGAACAGTTCGCCCATTTCTCACTAACCACCTTTGCTCTTCATGGAAAAGATCATTTTCATACTAAGGTACTTCTCACTAACCACTTTTGCTCTTCATGGAAAAGATCATTTTCATACTAAGGTACTTCTCACTAACCACTTTTGCTCTTCATGGAAAAGATCATTTTCATACTAAGTTACTTCTCACTCACCACTTTTGCTCTTCATGGAAAAGATCATTTTCATACTAAGGTACTTCTCACTCACCACTTTTGCTCTTCATGGAAAAGATCATTTTCATACTAAGGTACTTCTCACTCACCACTTTTGCTCTTCATGGAAAAGATCATTTTCATACTAAGGTACTTCTCACTCACCACTTTTGCTCTTCATGGAAAAGATCATTTTCATACTAAGTTACTTCTCACTCACCACTTTTGCTCTTCATGGAAAAGATCATTTTCATACTAAGGTACTTCTCACTCACCACTTTTGCTCTTCATGGAAAAGATCATTTTCATACTAAGGTACTTCTCACTCACCACTTTTGCTCTTCATGGAAAAGATCATTTTCATACTAAGGTACTTCTCACTCACCACTTTTGCTCTTCATGGAAAAGATCATTTTCATACTAAGGTACTTCTCACTCACCACTTTTGCTCTTCATGGAAAAGATCATTTTCATACTAAGGTACTTCTCACTCACCACTTTTGCTCTTCATGGAAAAGATCATTTTCATACTAAGTTACTTCTCACTCACCACTTTTGCTCTTCATGGAAAAGATCATTTTCATACTAAGGTACTTCTCACTCACCACTTTTGCTCTTCATGGAAAAGATCATTTTCATACTAAGGTACTTCTCACTCACCACTTTTGCTCTTCATGGAAAAGATCATTTTCATACTAAGGTACTTCTCACTCACCACTTTTGCTCTTCATGGAAAAGATCATTTTCATACTAAGGTACTTCTCACTCACCACTTTTGCTCTTCATGGAAAAGATCATTTTCATACTAAGGTACTTCTCACTCACCACTTTTGCTCTTCATGGAAAAGATCATTTTCATACTAAGGTACTTCTCACTCACCACTTTTGCTCTTCATGGAAAAGATCATTTTCATACTAAGGTACTTCTCACTCACCACTTTTGCTCTTCATGGAAAAGATCATTTTCATACTAAGTTACTTCTCACTCACCACTTTTGCTCTTCATGGAAAAGATCATTTTCATACTAAGTTACTTCTCACTAACCACTTTTGCTCTTCATGGAAAAGATCATTTTCATACTAAGGTACTTCTCACTAACCACTTTTGCTCTTCATGGAAAAGATCATTTTCATACTAAGTTACTTCTCACTCACCACTTTTGCTCTTCATGGAAAAGATCATTTTCATACTAAGTTACTTCTCACTCACCACTTTTGCTCTTCATGGAAAAGATCATTTTCATACTAAGGTACTTCTCACTCACCACTTTTGCTCTTCATGGAAAAGATCATTTTCATACTAAGGTACTTCTCACTCACCACTTTTGCTCTTCATGGAAAAGATCATTTTCATACTAAGGTACTTCTCACTCACCACTTTTGCTCTTCATGGAAAAGATCATTTTCATACTAAGGTACTTCTCACTCACCACTTTTGCTCTTCATGGAAAAGATCATTTTCATACTAAGGTACTTCTCACTAACCACTTTTGCTCTTCATGGAGAAAATCCTCTTCATACCAAGTTATTGATTTTAGTGTTTTTTTTTTAAAAGCTGCTTATTCTTGATTTATTACAGCGTGTTAAAAAGAAACTAACTAACACAATAAAAAGGTCAAAATGGCTAGTTGAATTTAACTATAAGCATACTAACAATAAGAATTGTGGGAAAAAGATAAAACAATAGGTATATATTTGGACTTGGCAAAACTTTTGTAATTTTAGGCCAGTTAATGCTTAATTGAACTTACATAAGTCCTTTTATAGTTTATATATGACATATCTGTTTTGATGTTAATGTTTTTAAAATATTGTATATTAATTTTCATTACTTCTTATATCTTTTATTTATTTCATTACAAAATCTTTCCTCACTGGGCTATTTTTCCCTGTTGGAGCCTTTTGGCTTATAGCATCTTGCTTTTCCAACTAGGGTTGTAGCTTAGCTAATAATAATAATAATAATAATAATAATAATAATAATAATAATAATAATAATTATGGGAAGAATTGTGATTCTCTTATCAAGAACTTGTTTGATTGTACTTTGATTTTATCGATCTGGTTAAAGTTTGCTCTTAAGATACTCATTCTTGTGTTCTTTTGAAAATAAATGGTGGCATTTCATTTAACTGTGTTCATATAAGCAAAGTAAAAATATGAGGCCACAATGACGAATTGCATCTAGTTTAAAAGAATATTTCTGGATTTTTCATAAAAGAAATATTATCCAAAAACAAAGTAAAAAAGAGATATGCCATTTTTATTTCACGGAAAACTATGATAGATTGCCTTTGAAGTGATTAGTCTCTTGCAGTTTATGCCAACATTTGTGCTGGAATGCTTGCCATAGTTATTTTGTCCTTTTTTTTTTTTTTTTTTTTTTTTTTTTTTTACTATTTGTTATGTAACATTTTGGATAAATTCCCATTGGTTGCCAACATTGACAAAATGTATAAGAATAATATTCTCCATATGGAAAGATTAGTTTATTTTGCATAGCCATATGTTATCTTACGTAAAATAGGAAATACCATATTGCAGTTGATGAAAACATAGTTGTAGTCACCAATGTCTAAATGAAAAAAAAAAAAAAAGTGTTTATTGAAATGAAAATATTCCACTTCACTTAAGTTTATTACACACACACACACACACACACACACATATATATATATATATATATATATATATATATATATATATATATATATATATATATATATATATATACATATATATATATATATATATATATATATATATATATATATACATACATACATACATACATACATACACATGCAGTATGTGTGCGTGCGTGCGCTCGTGTATGTAATGTTTTTTAGAATGTTTTAATTACCTATAGTTAGATTAGACGCTCTCTGTGATCTTTAATTGATAACACTAATTCCATCGAAGATACTGCTTAGCTTTTCTTAGTTTTTGCCATGAGGAAAGATTGAGTAACGATTACACTGTTAAATAGCTATACAAAAATAAACCAATACTAATGTAGATATTCCTATCAAGTAGCGGCAGTTGTTATCTATAACAGGAAGTAGGTTGGCCAGGGCACCAGCCACCCGTTGAGATACTGCCGATAGAGTTATGGGGTCCTTTGACTGGCAAGACAATACTACATTGGACCCTTCTCTCTGGCTACGGTTAATTTTCCTTTGCCTACACATACACCGAATAGTCTGGCCTATTCTTTACAGATTCT
>NC_090742.1:71676348-71687477 GCF_036898095.1 Palaemon carinicauda | reverse complement strand
AAATGGAAAGATGTTTGTATCCCGATCAGTTGCAAAACTAAAACACTCAAAGAGAGAGAGAGAGAGAGAGAGAGAAGAGAGAGAGAGAGAGGAGAGAGAGAGAGAGAGAGGAGAGAGAGAAGGTATACCCAAGATTCGCAAGTTTCGCAAGAAACGGAAATATCTCTGAATCCCGATGTTGAAAATTAAAAGAGAGAGAGAGGTAGAGAGAGAGAGAGAGAGAGAGAGAGAGAGAGAGAGAGAGAGAGAGAGAGGAGAGAGAGAGAGAGAGAGAGGTATATATCTAAGATTCGCAAGTTTCGCATGAAATGGAAAGATTTCTGAATCTAATTGTTGCAAAATTCAAAATGAGAGAGAGAGAGAGAGAGAGAGAGAGAGAGAGAGAGAGAGAGAGAGAGAGAGAGTTAATTTTCTTTGAAAGTTTAGAACAGTGAGTTAATTAGGTCTACCAACATTCTTGATACTCGAGATGTCATTAGGCGGCCATCATGATACTTGGTCCTGATCATAAATTTATTAGGAAATTATTTTCACACAATACATACAGAAATTACTATAACAAGGATAACAAATAATTCGTATATCTGTGTGGCATATAGAAATATGCTTCAAATGATATATGTGCACGAGACTTACAAAATATGAAATAGAATGAATATATGATGGAAGTTATTAATATCTTGCGTTCGTTACCCAGAAAAGAATTTAAAACTATTTTCAATTTCGCCCTACGATATAATATAATATAATATAATATATAATATTATATATATACATATATATATATATATAAATATAATTATATGTATGCATACATACATACATACATATATAAATATACATGCACACACAAACACTATATATGTATATATATATATATATAATATATATATATATATCTATATATATATATATATATATATATATATATATATATATTTAATGCATAAAATGTATATTTTTTGGTACTATGACGGCCCTGTCCCCTTACAAGGGCTATTATTTGCTGTACAAGAGAGGTGCTGGAACATGTGGACCTTAAGTACAGTTGGCGCTTTAATATAGGGTTTCACCGCAGACTACACGAAAATACGATGTGAAAATTTTCAGTACAATTGCTTCATAATGTCACATCATCATTACATAAATAATTAATTATGATCATCAGGATCATCTCATATATATATATATATATATATATATATATATATATATATATATATATATTATATAATAATATATATATATATATATATATATATTATATAATATATATATATATATATATATATATTATATAATATATATATATATTTATTTATATATATATATGTATTTATTTATAATATTATATATATAATATATATATATATATATATATATATATATATATATATATACACACACACTTTCGGAATCAGTGATGAAGTATAAACCATTCCAGTTTCTTTCTCCATATCGCCATGTATAAGTTCACGAAAGCATGTTACTCACGAAGTTATGATATGTTCTATGTTCTTATTTTTACTTAACAGATCTCGGTTAACCCTATTCAGTAAATGCAAATTTCCTATATCAATAAATGAGGCAAAGTTGCAAGAACGGTTCCGTAAATCCTCTGCATCAAATAAGCAAAGAAGCAGCCAATTAATTCAGAAATTTCCACGAGTCAAGATCGTGAAAAAAGGGCCTTAGGCCTATCGAAAAGTCACCAGAAAATTTGTGGTAGCTTCGGTATAGAGGAGATATACCTTCTCCAAAGTTTGGCTGGGAGCTTCGCTTTTATTGCAATCACGTTGATGATCTAAGCCGAACCGTGATATCACGAAGGCTATCAGAAATATGGTTATAATGCATCTTCTTTTATTTCAATGTCAGCTTTAACCATGCCTGATGTCAATGTTTTTATTTGAACAGAATTAGGATATCTGAAATCTTGGTCAAGTCTACAAGCCTAACCAGACATTTCGGCTTTTAAAGTTACATTTTCATCAGACTTTTACATTTTCATCAGACTTTACGGTTGTGGTGGCCGGTGCGGTAACGTCCCTGACTGGTGAAAGTCAGACCGGGATTTGATTTCCGCTCAAACCCGTTAGTTTCTTTGGTCGCTGCAACCTTACTATCCTGATGAGCTAAGGATGGGGGATTTAAGAGAACCTACAGGTCTATCTGCTGAGTCATCAGCAGCCATTGACTAGCCCTCCTTGGTCCTAGCTTGCGTGGAGAGGGGGGCTTGGGCGCTGATCATATATATATATATATATATATATATATATATATATATATATATATATATATATATATATATATATATATATATATAGTCAGTCTCTAGGCCATTGTCCTGCTTGATAGGGCATTCATGAGCGGCATTTAAACCTTTAAATGAGTACAAGAGAGTTACCTACCAGGAAAACTCTCAATACTCATACAAGCACGAAGATTCCCCATTATAAATACAAGTAGGAAGGTAACACACACCACCAAGTGAACAGTATTCTGACATTTCCCATAAGATAATTGATATATTGACCTTTTGCAACTAATCTTAGAAGGCTAACGTACATAGATATTGTAATGAATAAATAGCATTGAATCTAAAATGTGTTCGAGGATCATATACCTACAAGCAGTTGCTAATTCCAATTTAACCTCTGAACTGGCAAATTAAAAATTCAACCTTTGAGCTGGCAAATTCCAAACGAATCTTAAAACTGTTTATTTAAATTTACCCTTCAAGTTGGCAAATTCCTAAGTAACCTTCGAGTTGCAAACTTCCAATTTAACCTTTGATGTAGCATGATCGAATCTTAGTTTAAACCGACAAATTCAATTTCAATTTAAGACCGCATAAATATAACCTTGACCTTATTCTACTAATTCTGCACATGGGCTTAATTGATAGTTTGCATACAACATATTGTCTCTAATTCGTATTTTTGAAAAGTTATGAGTTTATAATTAACTGATTGTTTGAATCATGACACCCGATAGAAAGACAAGCCGACAGACATACAGTCAGATCAATTATTAGATGTCAACGGACGGTAATCTGTGCGATAGTGATAAAAGTATATATCTATACATATCAACGCAAGCAACAAGTAAAAAATAACTGCTAAATATTTAGAGATATATGCACACACACACTCCTGCTCACCCGGGTATATCTACTGTACTCCCCTCCACACTACGCGAGGGACGGGGAGAGCTGTGCGTGACCGAAACATACATACATATATATATATTGTTATGATTCCCGTTGTATATTTATTAAATATTTTTTTATTTAGTTTTCTTATCAGTCACTAGATGGAGTGAGTATCCTTAAAAATGTATGGTTGTTTTCAGTCACTAGATGGTGTGACTAATTAGTTGTGATTTAAGTATTGTTTGTTTGTTCCATGGTCCATGGATGACCAAATATTGTTTACTTCGACAATAAAGTTTGCTTTGTCCAGTGTGCTTCCTGGATTGGTGATTAACGGTTCTTGGATTTATTACTTGGATTTAAAAGTGTTTATTTGTATTTGGTAAGATATTATTTTTCAATTTGTTTCGAAACACCAGTGGATTCATTTAAGAGAAAGTTATGAATTTATCTATCATTATTTCTTTATATTTCTGTACATAAGTGTAGAATATATATATTGTAATTAAAAGTGGTTAAAAGTGATTAAAAGTGATTTTATCTATTTTCCCTTTTAAATTATAAACTTTAAACTGAACCTAGTAAACTAGCACTAACTTCTAAGAATATTGTTATGATCTATAAAGTGCTACATGAAATCGTGAATTATAGATACGAATCATAACATATATATATATATATATATATATATATATATATATATATATATATATATATATACATACATATATACATGTATATATACATACATACAAATATATACGTATATATAATATATACATATATATACATATATATATACATATATATACATACATATACATATATATGTGTGTGTGTGTGTAGCTAAACACTAGTTCTTCACTATAACGGGGAGAGAGTACTCATGAATTTTCCAGGAAAGACTACCACTTGCTTTCATAACGAGCTATTGAATAAAGACCAAATATCGAACTACTTCAGATAGACAGCAAAGACTCAATAACATTTCTATATTTAGAGCGAAACTACTATAGATTTGAGCTCACGGCTACATACAAACCCGTTTCAAAGCTAAAATATTTTTATTGATAATATCCGAGTTAAATAAAACATTAAAACTTAATCATCTAAGTGTAAACGTAAAAACACGACGGCTTAGCACTTTACAAAGTATGAATCATTACTGAGGTCTGCGATAAGGGCCTGCTTAAGAGTCTGAACATTAATAGACCATAAAAAGATATATATTAAGAGAGAATATTCAAGACATGAAATGAATCACCCACGCCTCGATACACTAACGAGACATTCAAATTGAGAGCTGTTTAATGAGTCAAACCTATTAATTTCCCTCAAACCGCCGTAAGTTTGAAACAAAATAAAACTAATGACGTCATAATAGTAAAAAAAATTACTATTTCAATCGTCGAAATCTTGAATAGAAAATATTGCATTACCTACAAGATATTAGATGTTATCATTTTTTTCTTTTTTTTACATAATTTCAAAGGTCCATTTGATATATTTCATTGAAGTTTTGTAAGTAGAAACCAAGAAAACATGATTTATAATCCATTACACACCCTGCAATGACAGTTAGTAAATAAGCTGCAATGCCTTTTTCATAAGATTTAAATTCTTAAGGTTTGAGAAAAAAAAAGTTATAGCATTTGAAAAAAAAGTAGATATGAACAATTCAAAACCCTCTGTACCATGGTCTTCCACTGTCTTGGGTTAGAGTTCTCTTGCTTGAGGGTACACTAGGGCACACTATTTTATCCAATTTCTCTTCCTCTTGTTTTGTTAAAGTATTTATAGTTTATAAAGGAAATATCTATTTTAATGTTATCACTGTTCTTAAAATATTTTATTTTTCCTAGTTTCCTTTCCTCACTGGGCTATTTTCCCTGTTGGGGTCCCTGGGCTTATACCATCCTGCTTTTCCAGCTAGGGTTATAGCTTAGCATTTAATAATAATATAATAATAATAAAGTGTTTTGATGTATAAATAAACAGCACACCAACGAGTAGAGGTAATCGGACACTGACGCGTAGCATGAAAACCTAATGTTCGTGTATACCCCAGATTTAAAGGTTTAAAAGGCCACTCATGAATGCCAGTGTCAAGGGACAGTGACATTACCTTAGTAAGCAGAACAATGCCCTAGAGACTGACCATATATCATATGATCAGCGCCTAAACCCCCATCCCCTCCACCCAAACTGAGAACAGGGATGGCCAGGCCATAGCTGCTGATGACTCAACAGATAGACCTATAGCCTCCCCGCCCCATCCTTGGCTCACAAGGATGGCATGGTTGCAAACACTTAGGGAACTAACGAGTCTGAGTGGGACTAACAACCGTCTGGCGATCTCCAAGCAGAGACGTTACCAATCAGGCCACAACAACATATCAAAAAAGTAATCGAACAGCCCAACCTTCAATAAGCGACGTTACATTAAAGCAATTATTCCGCTCCATTGAAATTTAGCAGATATTATTCATTGCAACTTTTCTGTCAATCATAAAACTCCAGTACTTGGTATTCTTACAACACACTTTAATTAAACTTAGGACAATAAACTCAATGAAAGGAAGAAATAATAAAAATGCAATAACCTACGATGTCCCAACCTCTAATTACAACTTTGAGGCTCCAATTCCAGCCACGTATGCCAATTGCAACTCAGGAGTACCAATAACAGCGCCAACAAGTCCAATGGCTCCGTTTCTGTTTTGCCATCTATATGACTCAAAGAGTCGATTAGAATCGAATCGCCTACAAATTGTGAGATTATCTTACCAAAAGATAGAGCGTTTATGACCTCGTTACGAGAAACCTTAGATAGACGTATCTTTCGGAGGCCGAATTGGGATCACTTAATATGCCTTTCACCTCGCATGAATGAAATAACGAAAGGCTATCGGTTGCCTGGTTTTGTAACCGGGGGGGGGGGGACATAAAATCAAAGTGGAAATCAATCAGGGCGGAATATTAAGGGGATAGATATCAAAAAGCATCACGTAAAAGGACTACACAATAGGGAAAGAGTTACCCCTGCACTAATTAAATTACACTGGCTGCCGGTAAAAGCGAGAATTGAATACTAGCTACTCTTACTAACGTTTAAGATACTGAACCAAAATATCTAAAAGAATGCCTGAACAAACTAGAACTAGAAACAAATGTTAACATAAGACACATGAGTGACAAACATAGGCTATCTGAACCAAGAACAAATAGTAAATTTGGTGAAAGGGCTTTTAGCTACTGTGCGCCTAGACATTATAATAAACTGCCAACTGAAATGAAGGACCTAAAGGGAGCAATTGAATTTAAGAAACTAAAGACATTACTTTTCACAAGATCATATGATTTGGAAGATGCTACAATCAAAGAATTGTATAAGTTATAATGAAAATGTTTCGTTAGATGATTAATATGGACCCGCCCGAGAAGTAGTACACTCGACTTCAGTGGAGGGTTGGATTTAAACCCAAAACAAGTAAGCAAGCAAGCAAGTAGGGGGGGGGGGGGGTATTTTCTTAACATCATTATTAAATTTTTCATTACAAATTGTTGTTGAAGGGCACCATGGTGAGTATAGGAATGTGATACCTGGTGTTCTTCTGGGTAGTGCTCTTGGCCCACAATATTTTATACTATATACAAATATGCGGTTTGGCCTAGAGAAAAGCTTGTTCCAAATGTAGAGGATGCTACTATACATTAATTCCACTTCCTGGATGTAGATTTGGGGTTGCTGAATCCCTTAATAGAGATCTAGCTAAAATAGTGCATGATGCAAATTATGGAACATGGAGGGCTATTTTTCCTTGTTGGAGCCCTTTGGTTTATAGCATTCTGCTCTTCCAACTAGTGTTGTAGCTTAGCTAATAATAATAATAATAATAATAATAATAATAATAATAATAATAATAATAATGTTCGATACTACGAGTGTTTGTTTTAAATATCAAACAGTGGCGAATAGCTTAATTTCCTTATAGTTCATGCACCTAATTTTGGTAACCAATCGAATCATATCGATTTCTAAAAAAAAAAAAAAAAAAAAAAAAAAAAAAAAAAAAAAAAAAACACACAAACATGCTCAAACATTAATATTGATTGCATAATATTCTCCCAACTAAACTGTTAACTATTCAAGGCAATATATATAACCAAAAAAGTTATGAATAAAAGTTGAAAATGAGTATCACCCCTTTGTATGTGAGCTAGCTTCCAAAGACGATGAAATACATCTTAATTACACAAGGGGTGCAATGATTATTTATTGCTTTATCAAGCTGACATTGTAACATCATTCATTATCGACGTCAAAAACAAACATATCACGTATAAAATACTTATAATCTCTAGCTAGCTACACTTAAAAAAAAAACAGTATTTTAATCAGAAATTCTCCGTAAATATATACTCTTCTCAGCCGTACTTTCTTATTATCTTTTACGGGTTGGTGACCGTAATATTATTCATCTTCGTCAATATATCCGTTTTTGAAACGGGAAATTCCTGGCAACATTTATTCAAGGATTTTTACAGTTCTTTTACGGCAAATTTTTATCAGTGTATGGTAATACAATAAGATTTACTACACGTTAAGAACAGAAATTCTTATGCCTTTAATTACTTTCTCCAGAAGAAAAAGAATCGTTTTTTAGATTATATTTGTGGATACTCCTACCTTCAACTAACGCAAATTCCTTATTATTATCATTTGTAAGTTACTAATCATTATAATTGCATATATTGTATCTCAGCCACATAATATTTAATCATTGTCATCTGAAATTAATACCTATATATCTTGTTTAATCCTAAAACAAATAATTCAGATATCTAACAGCTGTAATTTAGAACATTCCCTATAACTTCAACCTCACACTAATTATAAACGACCCATACCATTATCATATCTCAATATATACAAATGTATCTAGGGCAATAAAAAAAATAGGATATTTCATATTTCCATTTAGATCGATTGCTTGATAAGGTTTCTGGCCCATATAAATGAATATGAATAACTAAGGGAAAAAAATATCCCAGTAAAACGCAAAATTACTAATATTCAACCAATGTTGTTAGGAGACCTCTCCTAAAATATCTCGCTGATCTGAACTCAAATTCAGATAAGAGGAAAGAAAATTCAAAGGTAATTCCACACTTCTCGACCTTACTCAACTATTGATCGACCTTTGGTCCAACAGTTCAAGGTTTGATCGACCTTTGGTCCAACAGTTCAAGGTTTGATCGACCTTTGGTCCAACAGTTCAAGTATTGATCGACCTTTGGTCCAACAGTTCAAGTATTGATCGACCTTTGGTCCAACAGTTCAAGTATTGATCGACCTTTGGTCCAACTGCTCAAGTATTGATCGACCTTTGGTCCAACTGTTCAAGTTTTGATCGACATTTGGTCTAACAGTTCAAGTATTGATCGACTTCTGGTCCAACAGTTCAAGTATTGATCGACATTTGGTCCAACAGTTCAAGTATTGATCGACCTTTGGTCCAACAGTTCAAGTATTGATCGACCTTTGGTCCAACAGTTCAAGTATTGATCGACCTTTGGTCCAACAGTTCAAGTATTGATCGACCTTTGGTCCAACTGCTCAAGTATTGATCGACCTTTGGTCTAACATATCAAGTATTGTTCAAGGTTTGGTCCAACAGTTTAAGTATTGATCGACCTTTGGTCCAACAGTCCAAGTATTAATCGACCTTTGGTCCAACAGTTTAAGTATTGATCGACCTTTGGTCCAACAGTTTAAGTATTGATCAACCTTGGTCCAACAGTTCAAGTATTGATCTACCTTGGTCCAACAGTTCAAGTTTTGATCGACCTTTGGTCCAACAGTTCAAGTATTGATCGACCTTTGGTCCAACAGTTCAAGTATTGATCGACCTATCGAACTGTTCAAGTATTGATCGACCTTTGGTCCAACAGTTCAAGTTTTGATCGACCTTTGGTCCAACAGTTCAAGTATTGATCGACCTTTGGTCCAATAGTTTCATACATATCAGACGGTAGGTCCTCTTGGCCTGACCTATTTCACGATAAGAGATAAACATCACTCAGGGATCCCCACATGAATGGTCCGTAGATTGGCTGCTCATAGTTATTCAGCTCTTCTGAAATTCAAATCTCACGAAACTACTCAATATGCAAATTATTTTACTCACAGAGACCCAATTTCTCTGCCCTCTTCACCCTGGATATATTGTACATTATTCCCGAACTATCAGATTTGGCGTTTCTCATTTTCTCATTATCAGGTTATCGAAAGCATTTAAGACTTCCACGAGGTAAAACAGCACGGATGTAAAACCATTCATAGAATGCCGATGTAAATCCATTCCTAGAATGCCGATGTAAATCCATTCCTAGAATGCCTATGTAAATCCATTCATAGAATCCCGATGTAAATCTATTCCCAGAATGCCGATGTAAATCCAATTCCAGAATGCCGATGTATATCCATTCCCAGAATGCCGATGTAAATCCATTCCCAGAATGCCGATGTAAATCCATTCCCAGAATGCCGATGTAAATCCATTCCCAGAATGCAGATGTAAATCCATTCCCAGAATGCCGATGTAAATCCATTCCCAGAATGCCGATGTAAATCCATTCCCAGAATGCTGATGTAAATCCATTCCCAGAATGCCGATGCAAATCCATTCCCAGAATGCCGATGTAAATCCATTCATAGAACGCCGATGTAAATCCATTCATAGAATGCAGATGTAAATCCATTCCCAGAATGCCGATGTAAATCCATTCCCAGAATGCCGATGTAAATCCAATCCCAGAATGCCGATGTAAATCTATTCCCAGAATGCCGATGTAAATCCATTCATAGAATGCCAATGTAAATCCATTCATAGAATTCAGATATAAATCCATTCCCAGAATGCTGATGTAAATCCATTCCCAGAATGCCGATGTAAATCCATTCCCAGAATGCCGATGTAAATCCATTCCCAGAATGCCGATGTAAATCCAATCCCAGAATGCCGATGTAAATCTATTCCCAGAATGCCGATGTAAATCCATTCATAGAATGCCAATGTAAATCCATTCATAGAATTCAGATATAAATCCATTCCCAGAATGCCGATGTAAATCCATTCATAGAATGCCAATGTAAATCCATTCCCAGAATGCCGATGTAAATCCATTCCCAGAATGCTGATGTAAATCCATTCCCAGAATGCCGATGCAAATCCATTCCCAGAATGCCGATGTAAATCCATTCATAGAACGCCGATGTAAATCCATTCATAGAATGCAGATGTAAATCCATTCCCAGAATGCCGATGTAAATCCATTCCCAGAATGCCGATGTAAATCCAATCCCAGAATGCCGATGTAAATCCATTCATAGAATGCCAATGTAAATCCATTCATAGAATGCCAATGTAAATCCATTCATAGAATGCCAATGTAAATTCATTCCCCGAATGACGATGTAAATCCATTCCCCGAATGACGATGTAAATCCATTCATAGAATGCCAATGTAAATCCATTCATAGAATGCCGAAATAAATCCATTCATAGAATGCCGGTGTAAATCCATTCATAGAATGCCGGTGTAAATCCATTCATAGAATGCCGGTGTAAATCCATTCATAGAATGCCGATGAATATCCCTTCATGGAATTCCGATATAAATCCATTCATAGAATCCCGATGTACAACCATTCATAGAATGCCGATGTAAATCCATTCCTAGAATCCCGATGTTAATCCATTCATAGACTGCACAAATCCTAGCGTGAAGTTACTTACGTTATTAGATTTTCACAAATGAAATCACTTGGCAAATAAAATCTATCATAGAATTAGAAGCGATATCAGTAAAAATTGAAAAAAGTTAAATTATATAGTTTCTTTCAAATTAGAAGTGATATCAATGCAACAGTAAGTTTCAGAGTCAATTCATCATCATCCTCTCAGCCTAG
>NC_090742.1:71651348-71668848 GCF_036898095.1 Palaemon carinicauda | reverse complement strand
AGAATATAAATGCCCAGCTATTAAACAATAAGGGCGTCTGAACACCAAGAAAAAAATGTCAATGAAAATTAGTGAAAACACTCACCATCGTAGCAGGACCCTAATATCCTTAACCAAGGGTCTTATTTTTCACAATAAAATGGTTACCTTATTCAAAAACATAACCAGGATTTCCACACCTAAGCAGAGTCATTTTGACAACCACTCAACCTAGACTCGACCAATACTGAGGTCCTTGTCACCAACAACCTAATAACAAGGTTTGAGATGAATGTTTTCCCGGGTAGCCTATCTTGTAAACAACCGAACAAGGAGATCGGATATTTCAGCCAGAGAGACAGTACCTAAACAGTGTTTACGGTGTTTACGATGAAATTCTCCTTTCTTTCAGCTTTGTAAACGAATGAATTACCCTAAACGGCGCTAATGGTTGTTCCTGTTTTAACATAAGTTCTTATTACAAGAGTCAATCAATTGTGGTACCGCACAGTATGTTTTTACAGTGGTATTACCCAGTCTTATCTTACTAATACACTCGTTCCCTTAAGATTCGATTATTATACTTGTCCACATAAATCTTGCTCGGTAAATTTTATCTATATTTGAGACATTAGTTAACCAATATCAGATATTTTGTCCAATCGACCCCCCCCCCTCTCCCCCTCTCTCTCTCTCTCTCTCTCTCTCTCTCTCTCTCTCTCTCTCTCTCTCTCTCTCTCTCTCTCTCTCTCTCTCTCTCATATAATAAAGAGCAAGTGATGGCGCTCTACAGTATGTATATATATATATATATATATATATATATATATATATATATATATATATATATATATATGAAGCTTTCCTGTCACGCTAAGCAGCATTGCCAAATGTATGACTACCCGGTCTCTCCCAGTCCCTCGGGCAGGGGGGAGAGGGATTAATTAGGAAAGCCAAAGGAGGAGGAGGCAAGAAAGGTTGAATCTGTGTGTATGTGTGTGTGTTGGTGTGTGTGCATATCTATCTAAGTATTTAGCCATAACTTTTGACGACTCGGGTACACTATTCATTAATAAATGATTAAGGCAATCACGTGGGTCTACATACCAATTGCAATGCCATCCCATCAGACCCTGTGCTAAAGCAGGCGACGAAATGTTCCATTAAAAACAGCGTCAGGAGCATTCGCTCCCTAATGTTACCCGACAACAACCCACCTGACACCTCTTCATTAGACCCTGGAAGTCAACAAGCAACCTGGCACGCTCTAATTAACCCTCATCAAAATCCCGCTTGTCCTCACAGTCCAGGGTTGCCAGGTTGGCCTTTCTCAGGCCCAAAAACCTCAGTTTTGGCCTTTTTAAAAATTGGTTGGCCTTTAATAACATCATGAAAAAAGTTGGCCTTAAATACTGTATTTTTGGCCTTTTTTATTAATGGGTTGACTTTTTAAAGCTGCAGTTGATTAGAAGTTGGCATTTTCTCGTCTAGAAAACCTGGCAACCCTGCCTCACACCAAACTGCTCATTCAATTTCCTTTGTCTACTTAATGAAATCTAATTCGAGCTTTTGTGTATCAAAAACCATTCTCCATTTTAGAAGGAAGGAAGAGAGAAGAATAGCAGTAATCAGTTTACAGTAATGGTTCAAAGGCTACTCATGAATGGCAGTGGCAAGGTAGAGTGACATTGCCTTAGCAAGTAGGGCAACACCACAGGGACTGATAATACATATGATCAGGGTCCAAGCTAGGCCAAGGGTGGGTCAGGTAATGGCTTCTGATGACTCAGTAAGTAGACCTATAGGCTCCCCCAAACACCCCATCCTTAGCTTTGGTTGCAGACACTGAAGAAACTAACTAGTTTGAGCTGGACTCGAACCCCAGACCGGCGATCATCAGGCAGGGACGTTTCCAATAGTCCATAACAACCTTTAAACCCTTTAAGTGCGATGGATCATTTATTTACAATTGAGAGATGGATAGAGAAAATGAAACAGACAGCGGTGGGCAGATCCAACTCTACGGGCCGACCAAGGGAAAGGCCCATGTGAACAAGAAGTGTTGGCTTTAATACACAAGCAGACCCATTGCATTTGCATAAACACATAACAAGGTCTTTCTAGTATTACTTCTAAAGAAATCAAATAGCTGCCGTTCTGGAAGCCTTCTCCTTGAGATTCATCCCACAATCGGCAGTCGTGGGTTTAAAGAGGGCAGTGACCGTTGTGGATTTTTTCTTTGGAGCCACCTCCTATTAGAAGTAACATCTATATAATAAGGAATAATAATAATGGGTATTATGTACACACACAGATTATACTATATATATATATATATATATATATATATATATATATATATATACATATACAGTATATATACATATATATATATATATATATATGTACTGTATATATATATATATATGTACTGTATATATATATATATATATATACACACATATATATATACATATATATATATATATATATATATATATATATACTATATATATATATATATATATATATATACATGAATATATATACATTATATATATATACATGTATATATATACATTATATATATATATATATATACATATATATATATATATATATATATATACTATATATATATATATATATATATATATATATATATATATACACAGTATATATATATATATATATATATATATATATATATATATATAATCATAAAACTCATACCTATATTCGAACTACGTTCAAAATCTCTCCCTCTACATAAATTATTAGATACGAAAAAAATCACTAAAAGCCAACACGGTTTAATTCTCATTCGCTTCCCCAAACCCCGATGTTCTTAGATACGGGACTCCCAGTCTCGCGTCTTGCTAAGTAAGTTATCAGGTCCCCCTCTTGTTAACAAACCAAGTTACAGAGAGAGAGAAAAAAAAACATCATAAGTTGGTGTATATCACTTTTAGGAGGATATGTTTCTGAAGGCCTCTGAGGACAGGACAATCTGATCAGATTTTTTTTTTTTTTTTTGTACAAGACGTAACTTTTTCTACAACCGATATATTTATTTTAGAGCCTATGTGCGTATTTTGTGAATACACGTGTGAGTAACTAGCCAAACATGTGTACTTGCATATGTAAAAACTGAATTGGAACAATATTATGTTGGGCGCTATTAAAAACTTTTAAAAAAAGATAAAAAACACAATCAGCAGAATGCCTTTTTCTCATGCTAATGTTGCCTCACTATAGAAATATTATTTTTTCAGGATGAAAAATTAATAAAAAGTAACACTCATGTTGTAACTGACATGAAAATTTTCATCGTAAAGGCTATGTGTTATAGAAAGTATAATTCTCTGAGAGAGAGAGAGAGAGAGAGAGAGAGAGAGAGAGAGAGAGAGAGAGAGAGAGAGAGAGAGAGAGAGAGAGAACTACTGCATCGTATAATTATTTACATTAATATAATGATGGAATACAAAATCTTTCCTCTCAGTCATTGCCTATAATCTTATTAATCGAATACTACTCTTTCGTCAGTGAGAGAGAGAGAGAGAGAGAGAGAGAGAGAGAGAGAGAGAGAGAGAGAGAGAGAGAGAGAGAGAGAGAAATCTTTTCATTTAATAAATATCAAGAAAAAATTAAACTAAATATATATTCTTCTGTATCATGAACAAAATAAAAGATCTCGATACTGGCAATATTTCCCCATTTAATTGTTGATGTTAATATCTAATATGTTTTTTTTTTCACCAGTCTGAACTCATTTTTTTTTTTTTTTTTTTTTTTTTTTTTGCGAATTCTCAAGTCTGCTATACCCCTCTCATAGGAGCCAAGCTCCCTTGGACAATATGATCATAGAAACCCTTCATCCCTACAGACAGATCCTTCGCCATTGTTCCCGACAGATTCTTCATCCTTGTTTGATCATGACTGGTTGAAAAATGGAGGAAAAGAGGAAAGGAAGAGAAGAAGAGAAGTAGGGTTGGTGGTCGAGTTCATTGACCTTCGGCGTCAGATAGGAAGCACCAGAACAAAACAAGATCATGGGTGAAGGATAAGAGTGGAAATTATTTATTATTATTATTATTATTATTATTATTATTATTATTATTATTATTATTATTATAATAATAATAATAATAATAATCATTATAATTTTTATTATTATTATTATTATTATTATTATCATTATTATAATAATAATAATAATAATAATAATAATAATAATAATAACAATTATTATTATTATTATTATTATTATTATTATTATTATTATTATTATTAACTAAGCTACAACCATAGTTGGAAAAGAAAGATGCTATAAGCCCAAGGGCTCCAGCATGGGAAAATAGCCCAGTGAGGAAAGGAAATAAGGGAAAAAAAACAATCTGAGAAATAATAAAAAATTAAAATAAACCATTTAAAAATATTAACAACATCAAAAGCAGATATTTCATATATAAACTATAAAAAGACTTATGTCAACCAGTTCAACATGAAAACATTTGCTACAAGTTTGAACTTTTGAAGTTTTACCGATTCACAACTACCCGATTTGGATGATGATAAATCCATGGGAAATGATGATGGAAAGCCAAAATATTCTTCAACATTGGGGACAAGACAAAATAAGATTATATAATAAGAAAAAAAGAGAGAACATGACAAAATAAAATTAATTAATAAGAAAAAAATGGAGAATAAGACAAAATAAAATGATTTAATAAGAAAAAAGAGGGAACAAGACAAAATAAAATGAATTATTTTAAGAAAAAAAAGGGAACAAGACAAAATAAAGTTAATTATTGAGAAAAAAAAGAGGGAACAAAACAAAATAAAATTATTCAATAAGAAAAAAAGAGGGAACAAGACGAAACAAAATTATTTAATAAAAAAAAGAGGAAAAAAGAAAATAAAATCAATTTTTAGGAAAAAAAAAGGGAACAAGAAAAAATAAAATCATTTAATAAAACAAACAGAGGGAACAAGACAAAATAAAATTATTTATTAAGTAAAAAGATGGTGATTCCAATAAAAAAACACTGCTCGAACATATAAACATCAAATCCAGAGAGGGAGAGAAAAAAAAAACATAAACGTAAACCAAAGAAGGCCCAACACAATCTCATTTCTGATATTTACGCAAGAGTTACGTAAGAAAGTACTGAATTTTATAGACCGGAAGGGGGTAAACTCTTGCGAGTTTCCAGTTTCCATAGTATAACCTTGGAGTTATCTCAAATTTAAGAGGATCTTATAATAGACCCCAGAGACGGCCTGTACCATTGTTCAGTTTTCCTTACTGGCAATGCTGGGTTTGGGTGTTAATCCTATTTTTTTTTTCTATTTGGGATTTTAATCTTATCCTTTTTTCTCTTTTTTTTCATTTTTCTTCCTTTTTTCTTTATATTTGAGTTTTCTAGTTTTCTGAATTTTGCCCACGAAATCTGGTTTTTTTTTTGGGGGGGGGGTGTTAATCCTATTTTGTTTTTTATTTGGGACTTTAATCTTATTTTTTATCTCTTTTTTCATTTTCTTCCTTTTTTTCTTTATTTTTGAGTTTTCTAGTTTTCTGAATTTTGCCCACGAATTTTTTTTCCTAAGCTTTGCTCACGAAATCGATGCTTTTTTCTGTATCTTATTTATATTTGAGTATTCTATTTTCCTAAACTTTGCTTACGATATCGATGCTTTTTTTCTGTTTCTTATTCATATTTGAGTATTCTATTTTTCTAAACTTTGCTCACGAAATCGATGCTTTTTTTCTGTTTCTTATATATATTTGAGTATTCTATTTTCTAAACTTTGCTCACGAAACCAATGTTTTTTTTTTCTTATTCATATTTGAGTACTCTATTTTTCTAAACTTTGTTCACGAAACCGATGTTTTTTTTTTCTTATTCATATTTGAGTATTCTATGTTTCTAAACTTTGCTCACGAAATCGATGCTTTTTACTGTTTCTTATTTATATTTGAGTATTCTATTTTTCTAAACTTTGCTTAAGAAATCGATGCTTTTTTTTTCTTATTCATATTTGAGTATTCTATGTTTCTAAACTTTGCTCACGAAATCGATGCTTTTTACTGTTTCTTATTTATATTTGAGTATTCTATTTTTCTAAACTTTGCTTACGAAATCGATGCTTTTTTTTTCTTATTCATATTTGAGTATTCTATGTTTCTAAACTTTGCTCACGAAATCGATGCTTTTTACTGTTTCGTATTTATATTTGCGTATTCTATTTTTCTAAACTTTGCTCACGAAACCGATACTTTTTTTTTTGTTTCTTATTCATATTTGAGTATTCTATTTTTCTAAACTTTGCTTACGAAATCGATGCTTTTTTTTTCTTATTCATATTTGAGTATTCTATGTTTCTAAACTTTGCTCACGAAATCGATGCTTTTTACTGTTTCTTATTCATATTTGAGTATTCTATTTTTCTGAACTTTGCTCAGAAGGTCGATGGGTTTTTAAATTTATCCAATATGGGTTTTTAACCACTTTGAAAACAAAGAGTAATACGAAAAATAGTATTAATAATACTTTTATCAACAATAAATATAACATATAAAGATAATAAAGTCCTAAATTTTTAATGAATCCAAACAAAACACATGATCAAATTATTTACTGATATAAAGTCAAAGGCAAAATAATACCATAAAACAGGATCTTTTATATCATTTAGCTTAGTTTACTTCTTAAAAAATAGCAAAAGCAAACAATTGTCAGACATCGGCGAGCGATATTCAACAAAAGAAAATATTGCTTAATGATAAAATGAAAACAAAGGAAAAAACAAAGTGAGTGAAGAAAATGGCAATAAAAACAATGAGAACTAGAGGGGCATTCAGTAGAGAGCATACCTTCGCCACTCCATGCAGTCTTGTTTTGCTCTTGACTCCACTGTACCGATTTTGACCAAACTTGGTAGTCATGTTTTGTATGACCTACGAATGAATCTGTAACATTTTGAGTAAAGTACATGAAAGTACAAGTATGCAGCAGTACTTTGAAAATAATCGTAAAGTTAAGTAAATCGCAAATGTTTCGTCACTTTGGTTTTGGTTTCTGAACAACAGTTCGCAAAGACGACTGAGCCAATTCCAACTAAACTTTGATCTTAACTCCACTGCGTATTTATTTGTCGATGTATTTTCTTCAAAATCCAATGGCTTGGTCCTAGGATCATATCCCACATGTTCGCCAAGTTTAGTTGGAACTGGCTCAGTAGTTTTTGAGAAATGTTCAGAAACAAAATACAACGTAACAAAACCTTTGCCATTTACTTAACTTTACGATTGTTTTCAAAGTACTGTTGCGTACTTGTACTTCGATGTACTTGATTCAAAATGTTACACATTCATTCGCGGGTCATACACAACCTGACTACCAAGTTTGGTCAAAATAGGTACATTAGTTTTTATTTCAAGTTGATCACAAACAAACAAGCAAATAGGATGGGCAAGAAAATAAGTCAATAGCCCTGGTAATTAAGAGAGAGAGAGAGAGAGAGAGAGAGAGAGAGAGAGAGAGAGAGAGGGAGAGAGAGAGAGTGTTTGGGGGATTACACCAAGAGGATAAAAAAGTTGAGGGATTACATCCTGAGGATAGAGAGTTAGGAGGATTATACGGTAGGATAACGAGGGAACTTAAAGTTGGTGTGGGATATAAATCTAGTTTTTTTTTTTTATGTTTCGCGCATAAAGGCAGACGAACTTCAAGGAAAAAAAATAAGTTACTGCGCTCATGCGCGCGCGCATACTGTAAGAGAGCGAGTAACGTTTCATGAAATTTCCTTATCTATCAGCTCAGATTGCATCAATATATTATCCTTCGTTCTACTCTATCTTTCATTCTGTGACCTGAACAATTGAATTTGAAAATAGAGGAACATCAATATCTGACAACACAGAGAGGGAAAATCAACTCATTTGCCAAAAATTTGAATTAATAAATGATCAAACGGATGTTGATCCAAATATCTTGGGAATAAAACCAACTAAAAGAGTAGGAAGAACTCTGAGCACTTACTAGATTTTGTGAAGTAAGCATTATTGTTATGATGAAGGGCGTTCAAAAAAAAAAAGAAAAAAAAAAACCATATTACTGGAAACATTCAACAACGATAATACAGTTAGCGAATAAATGAGTTACCAAAATTCAAATGCATGTTTTAGAAAATTAAATAATTTTGTACAGATACAAAAATCGATCAATATAAAAAACTAGGAGGATAATTTCCTTTCGATAAAAAGATTCGGTTTCACATGAACTCACTGGCTGATTAAATTATTCAACTAAATTGTACACAATTTTATGCATTATGTATATATATATACATATAAATATATATATATATACATATATATATATATATATATATATATCTATATATATATATATCTATATATATATATATATATATATATTTATATATATATATATATATATACATACACACATTATAACAAAAGTTCATATGTACTGTATACACATACAAACTGCGACACATTTCACGCCCACAAACAAGCATTTACATAACATTGTCGCAATTGCTTTTTCTTTTATTAGGAAATATACATTTACAATTCTTACATTTTATGGTAAATGTATAATATATATATATATATATATATGTGTGTGTATATATATATATATATATATATAAACATCAAAATACATTCACACTTAAAAAATATTCTACTTAAAACGTAAATTATGTAAAAAGAAAATGGTGTCCAAGTTCAAAATTCCGATTGGTCCAAATAAGTATAAGAGAACAGTCCAATAAAGCAAGAGGAGGAGCTCTCCTAGAACAATCGATAACTAAATATTTGAAAGGGAGTTTTGAGGATTCCCTCTGCCATCCGAATAACCGAGCCATGGATTAAAGGAATCGAAGCCCCTTGATACTCATGAATGAATAATGATAATCGGGATTAAACAGACACCGGAGAGATCTCGAATTTGGATTAAGCGGAGAAATCCGGGTTGCTGAAGGGTACCCAGAATGGGGGATGGGGGAGGTGGGTGTTGAGAGGTGCCAGTAGTGGGGAATAAAAAAGTGAAGTGGTGGATGAAGACGATAGGATCTGATGATAGAACGGATCTGACGATAGAACGGATCTGATGATATAACAGATCAGATGATAGAACGAATCTGATGATAGAACGGATCTGACGATAGAACGAATCTGACATTAGAACGGATCTGACGACAGAACGGATCTGATGATAGAACGAATCTGACGATAGAACGGATCTGACGATAGAACGGATCTGACGTTAGAACGGATCTGACGATCTGACGATAGAACGAATCTGATGATAGAACGGATCTGACGATAGAACGAATCTGATGATAGAACGGATCTGATGATAGAACGGATCAGATGATAGAACGGATCTGGTGATAGAACGGATCTGACGATAGAACGGATCTGACGATAGAACGGATCTGACATTAGAACGGATCTGACGATCTGACGATAGAACGGATCTGACGATAGAACGGATCTGACATTAGAACGGATCTGACGATCTGACGATAGAACGAATCTGACGATAGAACGAATCTGATGATAGAACGGATCTGACGATAGAACGAATCTGACATCAGAACGGATCTGATGATAGAACGAATCTGACGACAGAACGGATCTGACGATAGAACGGATCTGACATTAGAACGGATCTGACGATAGAACGAATCTGACATTAGAACGGATCTGATGATAGAACGGATCTGACGATAGAACGGATCTGACGATAGAACGGATCTGACGATAGAGGGGATATGAAGATGGGGACCTAGATTAACAACGATCGTCTTGGATGCAGTTTAGATTTACAGATTTATATGTAAAGTTTACATACGCGTTAATGTACAAGAGTTGGCATATATATATATATATATATATATACATATATTTATAAAGCTACCCCACAATATGAGTGTCTATCATAATACAGTATGTGATTCACAACTCAAGTCACTATTTGTAAGAGAGAGAGAGAGAGAGAGAGAGAGAGAGAGAGAGAGAGAGAGAGAAAGAGAGAGAGAGAGAGGTGGGTTCACTAAGAAAATAGGAAAAAAAGTCAGTATCGTTTCATTTTTATGTAATAAAAAGTAAAAAAGGCTTCAATCTCACCATATTGAGTGTTCTAGATTAAATTTCCAAATTGCAGCACCAATACAATTATACAACTCGTTACAGAAAAACATATTTCGAAAAGAAATTATAAAGTTTACTTTTATTACGTTTCCCTTTAGCACAATTACCTATGCAAATCGAAAAATATGACCATGTATTTAAGACAATCTATACCTCCTATAAGACTAATATCATCATTCTGCCTTCGAATAATTCTATCACTAACTTAAAATGCAAAATTGCTGTCCTATTTAATTTAATTTTCATTACTCTCATCATTAACACTATTATCAATCTTTACCTATAAGCCACCCAAACTGTAAGGTCACCTAAAATGCGAAAGATTATTATTAAGGGAATGGTTTCTAAAGAAATTAAAATAGAAACTGAACACTAAAATACCCTTTCAGTAATAGAAATTAACAACAGCTACCCCTGAAATATTTTGTAAATCCGTATTTCAACTTATGCTGCATTTTTAGTTTTTCTATGCATACAAGTTTGATAGCTCATATTTATCACCCCTAGTTCAAAATTATGATATACGGTATGCTCTGTATAGAATAGCATAATTACAGCTTCATTTATCTATGCAGTATTGTAATTAATGACTTGCAGGTAAGATTAACTTAATTTTTAGTGGATTGTATCATAATTGTGTGGAAGAAATGGAGGTAAATATAGGTCATAATATTAATATGGCAAGGAGAGAAAATATCTACATTGAAAGCTAAATATAATGTTAATTGCGATTCGTATTTTAGGTCGAGTAAATCAGGTATATTTATCATCAATCTCAAATTGATTGTAATTGTTTCCTATGTGAAAGAAATTATTCTATATAGATAATTGTCTTCCTGATATTTTTTTTTTTTTTTTATTTCCGTAGGTATGATAAACTAAAGTAGAGGATATTATAAAAACTTGTAAGAAAAAGAAATGGACATGAGCAGGATATATAATGAGAATGACAGACAATAGATGGACATTAAGAATATCAGAATGAGTCCCTAGAGATTGTAAATGAAGCAGAGGAAAGAAAATAAAACGACGGATCAACGAACTAAGGAAGTTTGCGGGGATGGACTGGCATAGAAAGGCCATAAACAGATATAAGTGGAAGAACATATATGAGGCCTTTGTTCTGCAGTGGACTAGTAAAGGCTGATGATGATGATGATGATGATAATGATGATAAATCGGCATGCTACAGCATCAGTAATAATGATTTTTGTACACAATTTTCCTCTCAATATAAATGCTATTCCTGTATTATTATTATTATTATTATTATTATTATTATTATTATTATTATTATTATTATTACTTACTAAGCTACAACCCTAGTTGGAAAAGCAGGATGATATAAGCCCAGGGGCTCCAACAGAGAAAATAGCCCAGTCAGGAAAGGAAACAAGGAAAAATAAAATATTCCAAGAAGAGTAACAATATTAAAAATAAATATCTCTCATATAAACTATAATAACTTTAACAAAACAAAAGGAAGAGAAATAAGATAGAATAGTGTGCCTAAGTGTACCATTAAGCAAGAGAATTCTAACCCAAGACAGTGGAAAATCATGGAACAGAGGCTATGGGATTAACTAACCAGAAACCTACTAGCTTAAATTTGGATAATTTGAATGTATGAGCATTATAAGTATTATCATCATTAATCATAAGGAAAAAAAACACAAGCACTAAACGCAAATACTTCATAGAAAGAAAATATATTTGCAAAATGTACAAAAAATAACTAGAAGACGAAAATTTTAAATAAGAAAACCTTCTGGCAAAATGGAATCGACACTACGCATCAGCACGAAGTTTCCTCATTATATTCCGTGGTAATCTGCCCAACTCTCATCTTGCAGAGGTAATCCTTCAACTTATTCTCTGGATAGCTCATTGCTCCTTGATATGAAGGAAAGGCACTTGAGATAGGTTCATTAAGAAATACAAATGAAGAGAAATAAAAGAGATGATCTGCATAAGTCTTTTTATAGTTTATATATGAAATATGTGTTTTACTGTTGTTACTGTTTTTAGAATATTTTATTCTATTTGTTCATTGTTTCTCATATCGTTTATTTATTTCCTTATTTCCTTTCCTCGCTGTGCTATTTTTCCCTGTTGGAGCCCTTGGGCTTATGGCATCTTGCTTTTCCAACTAGGGCTATAGCTTAGCTAATAATAATAATAATAATAATAATAATATCGCCTATCCAGCGCGCCTGCAAAAAGGAATTATTATTATTATTGTTTCTGATGTTACAAGCAGAATTGCAGCCTAGCCTGGAAAAAGTTAAACGCTGTAAGCCCAAACTTTCATAGAGATCTAGCTAAAATTAGTGCATGGTGCAAGTTATAGGGTATCAAGTCGGATCAGAACAAAACTCAAAGTATGATTCGAAGTAGGTCTAAGACTGTTGCTTCTCAACATCCAGATCTCTGCATTGATAATATTTTTTTTAACTGTATACAACTTTAAAATATAAGGTATGATTCTTGAGAGAGAGAGAGAGAGAGAGAGAGAGAGAGAGAGAGAGAGATTGTTCTAAGTAGGTCTAAGCCTGTATCTTCTCAACATCCCGATCTCTGAATTGATAATATTTCTTTAACTGTATACAACTTTAAAATATAAGGTATGATTCTTGAGAGAGAGAGAGAGAGAGAGAGAGAGAGAGAGAGAGAGAGAGAGATTGTTCTAAGTAGGTCTAAGCCTGTATCTTCTCAACATCCCGATCTCTGAATTGATAATATTTCTTTAACTGTATACAACTTTAAAATATAAGGTATGATTCTTGAGAGAGAGAGAGAGAGAGAGAGAGAGAGAGAGAGAGAGAGAGAGAGATTGTTCTAAGTAGGTCTAAGCCTGTATCTTCTCAACATCCAGATCTCTGCATTGATAATATTTCTTTAACTGTATACAACTTTAAAATATAAGGTGTGATTCTTGAGAGAGAGAGAGAGAGAGAGAGAGAGAGAGAGAGAGAGAGAGAGAGAGAGAGAGAGATTGTTCTAAGTAGGTCTAAACCTGTATCTTCTCAACATCCAGATCTCTGCATTGATAATATTTCTTTAACAATATACAACTTTAAAATATAAGGTATGATTCTTGAGAGAGAGAGAGAGAGAGAGAGAGAGAGAGAGAGAGATTGTTCTGAGTAGGTCTAAGCCTGTATCTTCTCAACATCCAGATCTCTGCATTGATAATATTTCTTTAACTGTATACAACTTTAAAATATAAAGTATAATTCTTGAGAGAGAGAGAGAGAGAGAGAGAGAGAGAGAGAGAGAGAGAGATTATTTCTCCCTTTTTCCTTTCCAAATTATTTTAGGGAATACTAAGATATACTATTATGATCTCCTTATCAATGTGTTTATTGAAAGATTAATAATCATGAATCAAAACAAACTCTGTAACCGAAAATAAATTATTTATTCAAAATATCCAGTATCCACATATTCTTTCATAGCAGGAAACCTAAAACAAAAATAGTTATGATGTTTCTTAACATCACCCAATACACACGGGTGTGTTTTGATAAGCACGAAACAAAGAGATACAGAAATTCATAAGCAGCCAACAAACAAGTTCATTCCAATAAAACACCAACAAAAAAAGGGGGGGATAACAAGTACAGTTTTTTTTTTTTTTTTTTTTTTTTTTTTTGCAATATATGTACTTTATCATCCCGTTTTAGAAGAATATGAATGGACATATATTAATTCTATTGACCCGACCAATAATCGAATTTAGGTCAATGAACTCAAATGCATCTCATCAGACGATTACATTAATCACTACAATCATAGAAATAAATAATTACACCCAAAATCACCATTACTATATCAATTTAATTGTACTCAATCCCGACATGATTAATAGTATTATCATAAGATTAAGAGTTAATGATGATATTCCTATTACGGTGAACATTAACTTTGATACCATAATCACGAATAGGACTTCCTTCATTATGGCGTAACTTTTATAAAATAATCAATGAAATATGTCTGTTAACACAGCATGCATGTTTATATATAAATGGTACCATTATATTAATAATTTGCATATTATACAGATATATGATATTCATACATTACGAAAATTTTTATAATGGTCGTAGCAACCTTAGTAACTAACAACGAAAGGACAAAGCTTCCCTGAACTATCATATTTCAAAAGAACAAAGGTTGAACGTTATATATATATATATATATATATACAAATATATATATATATATATATATATATTCATATATATATATATATATATATATATATATTCTAGAAGTTTTATTCCGGCTGTTACCAAGTTGTGGAATGATCTTCCAAATCGGGTAGTTGAATCAGTAGAACTTCAAAAGTTCAAAGTTGGAGCAAATGTTTTTATGTTGACCAGGCTGACATGAGTCTTTTTATAGTTTATATATGACATATCTGTTTTTGACGTTGTTAATAGTTTATATAGGACATATCAGTTTTGATGTTGTTACTGTTTTTAGAATGATTTATTGTTAATTTATTCTCATCATTTATTTATTTCCTTACTTCCTTTCCTCCCTGGGCTATTTTTCCCTATTGGAGCCCTTGGGCTTATAGCATCTTGCTTTTCCAACTAGGGTTGTAGCTTGCTAGTAATAATAATAATATATATATATATATATATATATATGTATATATATATATATATATATATATATACATATATATATATATACACACACAGAGGCATCTTTTTCATTTTACAAATATTGAGAAAAATTTAAACTAAATATATATTCATCTGTATCATGAACAAAATAAAAGATCTTGATACTGGTAATATTTTCCCCACTTAATTGTTGATGTTAATATCTAAAATGTTGTTTTTTCACCAGTCTCATTAATAATAACTAAAACTCTAATTGAATTAGAAGAGTCAGGCAGACATATACCTAAGTGGATTCCTTAATTAACCCTTGTAAAGAAAATGGTTGAAAAGCATACCTGGTAGGACAAGATAAAAATAAAACTATGCTATACGTTCGTGACAATATCCTCAATTAATAATGTTTTCCTGTGGTGTAGCCACACCTTCCAAACCACACCTTGAAAAAAAAAATACTTCCTTTATTTTGTAATAGTGTCTATTTAGAAATATACACTGTTAAAAAACCGTAATTCTAATTGGAAAATCTCCGGAAATACATACTGTTCTTAGCCGTATTTCAGTAAAATACAGGCGACCGTAATTTTACCTTACTTTGTAATTATCTTTTACGGGTTGGTGACCGTAATATTACTCCTATACGTCAATATATCCGTTAGGAAAAGGGTAAAAATGCTGGAATTAGTATTGCCAGGCATTTACTATTGCTATTTTTCTAATGGAAAATTTTTAACAGTGTAGGAAGTGATTTCAACTGTCCCTATTCACAAGTCTGCCAACTGTTTCGACCCACGCATACAAAATGAATTTTCAAATTTAAAATGAATTTTCGAACACTTACCTGTATAACTTCATTCAGCCGACGCAGATGTGATCGGCTGAATCAAGTTATACAGGATAAGTGTGAGACAAACAAACATTCTCAAAGTACTGCTATATCCACACTTTTCCCCTCCGACCCCCAACCATGTTCCCACTATACTAAAAGAATTCCCATAAACGACATCACACAGACAGACAGACAGACAGACTGGCCACCTATCTCTGTGTGCATATAAGCATAGCTGTGACATATACAAAAGGAAAGGATTATGAGATAATAAAATATTTGTAAGAGGATTTGCGATAAGAAGTCAGTGCGACAGATGCGTTGAAGGACAAACAATGTCTCCTATATAATAAGGACCAAGCGTTTGACTATATATACTGTATACTGTATATATATATATATATATATATATATACATATATATATATATATATATATACATATATCTATCTATCTATCTCTATATATACATATATTTATATATATATTATATATATACATATGTACATATATATACACAAATACTGTATATATACACATAAATATACATACACGTACATATATATATATATATATATATATATTTATATATATATTATAGATATATATACATATACATATATATACACATATATATGCATATATATACACATAAATATATACATATATATATATATATATATATATTATAGATATATATATATATACATATACATATATATATACATATATATATATACACATATGTACATATATATACACACATACTGTATATATACACAATATATATATATATATATATATATATCTTAATTGTCACGGTAAGCAGCAACCACTCGAAAACCACAATATCCCACAAATTGGCCAAACTGCCGTACTGTAGTTAGGAAAAGAGGGGTTGGATGAATCTGTGTGCATATATATCTAAATATTTAGCGGTCAATTTTTGACGGGCCATGTACACTGGTAACAAATATTAATGTACCACCCATCACGACTTGTCAGTAGCGACTACTGAATTACTCTTTATAAACATAGTTATAAAAAGCTACAAGGTAATAAAGGAATAACCAACACACCTAAAAACAAGACGATTTAGTAAAGGCGGGAGTTTCAACTCTGCAGTTCTGGGGAGACACACAGGACTAGGTTTTCAAACTTTACGCTCTTATATAGATTTTTTTTTTTTTTTTTTTTTTTTTGTAAAGAGATGTCGCTTACACCGCTCATGACCTACTTAGCCACAAGATTAAGTAGACGGGAAAGAGCCGCGTGGGAGACTGTAACGGCGGGACTGCCTGGATCGGAAGAACAAGGTCGCTCGTGAGGTTGGAGGTGACCTCCTTAACGAATTTTCTATTAAAAAAAAAAAAAATAAAAAATAAAAAAAAAAATTCTATATTCCCTATTGGGTTTTGGAAAGATATCCTGGAAATCGAAAAATTGTTTTCTATATCGAAAAATTGTTTTCTATGTGTGTAACAAATTACTATTTATTTCATAATTTAAACTCACATGCTTTTATTTGTCTTCATGGTTATAAGGATTTTTCATATAAGATAATTTATCCCTTAATTATATAATTGGATATATTACACTCTTTTTAATTATTCTATTTGACTCTATTCTCCCCCCCCTTTTTTTTTAGCTTATACTGACTTCCTAGTTTTCTCCCTTTTCATTCTGTTCTATGCATCACGAACATCTAATTTTGAAATCTTTCTAAAAATGCATCATTATCATTTCGACTTGTCTATATTAACCAGGTAGGAAACACTGCCTGGTAAACAGAGAGCAATTGACCCACCGGAAGTCTTTGTATCTATGTGATTACCCGATAAATGATACAAAAAGAAATTATTC
>NC_090742.1:71628486-71650848 GCF_036898095.1 Palaemon carinicauda | reverse complement strand
ATGGAAGAAGGGCACCATTATTATTATTATTATTATTATTATTATTATTATTATTATTATTATTATTATTTGCTAAGCTATAACCCTAGTTGGAAAAGCAGGATGCTATAAGCCCAGGGGCTCCAACAGGGAAAATAGCTCAGTGAGGAAAACAAACAAGGAAAAATAGAATATTTTAAGAAAAGTAAAAACATTAAAATATATATCTCCTATATAAACTATAAAAACTTTAACAAAACAAGAGAAAGAGAAATAAGATAAAATAATGTGCCCAAGTGTACCCCAAGACAGTGGAAGGCCATGGTACAGAGGCACTGGCACTACCCAAGACTAGAGACCAATGGTTTGATTTTGGAGAATCCTTCTCCTAAAACAGCCTACCATAGCTAAAGAGTCTCTTCTTTATCTGCTATTAATGCAACATAGCCTTTATTTGCAACTCCTACAGGAAGAATCTACTTACGTTTTTCCATTGCCATTACAAAAAGAGTATCAAAGGTTCAGTGGTCTATGTGAGGGTTTACATACTGTAGATACCAGAAATCAATGTCTTTCATCATTATCACAATAAAAAGACTGTTACCCAAAACCAAAGTCTAAGTGAAGTCTTACCATAACACAAAAGGAATATTCAATTTTGGGTTAACTTTCACCAAATCGAAGAAAATCTCAAGTCGTTCTTCACTGTTACTAAAAAGAGAATGGATTTAAATTTTTTTCATTGCTGCCAGTTCTTGCAACGAAAGTCTCTTGGTTTTTTTTTTTTTTTTTTTTTTTGTTACCTCCATTGGAATAGTCTATTTGAAGGTTTGCATTATTGCAAAAACAGTTGATAAATGCCATATTTTTTAATACCTTTACTCTTCTTGTTCATATTCGTAAAAAAGCCGAATACTCCAATTTTATCAAAATTAAATGTTATATATGAATAATCTATAAACAGGAAAACTAGACTAAATTGTAATAACATAAATAAAATTGAATTTCTTCAATAAAACAACACTATTAATAACGATAAAAAATTAACGATAATAAAAATAATAATGATACCACATTACATATATACCCAAGGTTTTTTAAATTCATTGATAGGCAACCACAAATTCATCATTCCTTTTATCTTGCCCTCGAATAGTTGAAAAAATCACTGCTTATTAAATAAAGAAACCAAAATTAAAAATATGAAAGTTATAAGATTTCACGAATTGATAGAACGACGAACATTATGTCCTATTCGGTCATTAAATAGAAAGTTGACTAAAACTTAGGCAAAACAAATGAGAGAGAGAGAGAGAGAGAGAGAGAGAGAGGAGAGAGAGAGAGAGAGAGAGAGGTCATACACTAAGGAGTTCTATATCATTCTTAATTAGAAGATGGCGCAAGAGCTCCTGTCTTTTCTATTTACAAAGTGCAGAGCAAAATAAATTTTCTAGGTTACCAATTACACAAATTAAGGGATAATGTATGACGAGATATTGATAGTAAAGCCTTAAAAGAAGTGTTAATAACAGGACCAGGAGATCAACGGTTGAAAGGGCGATAATCAAAATGGTTTAATAACAAACCTCGCGAGACAAACGGACTTTATATCAATATCAAAGACGAATAAAACGTAAACTACTGACATGTTAATTACACGAATTAACGCCTTACGAACAAGGGGCTAATAATAGAGGGGCCGTGAAAGGAAACTTGAAGGGTAATCTTAGAAGATAAAATAAATACCAAGATAGGGTTGTTGTGGCCTGATTTATAACGTCTCTGCCTAGTGTTACCCAGTCGGGGGTTCGAGTCCGCTCAGTCTCGTTAGTGCCATTAGTGTCTGCAACCTTACCATCCTTGTGAGCTAAGGTTGGGGGGTTTGGGGGAGCTTATAGGTCTATCTGTTGAGTCATCAGTAGCCATTGCCTGGCCTTCCCTGATCCTGGCTTGGGTGGAAAGGGGGCTTGGTCAGTCTCTAGGACAATGCTACTGTCCCTTGCCTCTTACATTCATGAACGGCCTTTAAACCTTTTAAAACCTTTGAAACTATTGAATAATTAAGTATGTTCACATATCTTGAAGACATTCAAAGTTTACGAGACCTATCTGTGGTGGAAATTTCGTCAAAATCTGTTAATTCGTTTTGACGTTATCTTTATTATGGCGAAAAAGGCAAATTCAGATCTAGAATTCGGATCCGGAGCATCTCCAAAATTTAATGGGGGCCTTCCATGACCTAAGATCTGTCTGTGAAAAAAATTTCGTCAAAATCCGTCAATTCGTTTTGACGCTATTTTTGAAATGGCGATAAATGAACATTCAGATCTAGAATCCGGATCCGGATCAGCTCCTAATTTGAATCGGGTCGTCCATAACCTAAGATCTACCTGTGGTGAAGATTTCGTCAAAATCCATCAATGGTGTTTGCGTGATCTTTAAAACGGCGAAAAATGAAAATTCTAAAATCGGATCCGGATCATCTCCAAAATTTAATGAGGTCTTCCATGACCTACAATCTATATGTGGTCCAATTTTCACCAAAATCCGTCAATTCGTTTGGACGTGATCTTTAAAACAGCGAAAAATGCAAATTCAGATCCAGAATCCGGATCTGGATCATCTCCAAAATTCAATGGGGTCGTCTATGACATTTATCTGTGGTGAATTTCGTCAAAATCCGTCAATGTGTTTGACGTTATCTTTAATATGGCGAAAAATGCAAATTCAGATATCGGATCCGGATCCGGATTATCTCCAAATTTGAATGGAGTCTTCCATAATCTAAGATCTATCTGTGGTGAAAATTTCATCAAAATATGTCAAATAGTTTTGACGTCATCCTGTCCACATACAGACAGACACACAGACAAATATATAAAATAAATAAACCGGCTCGATTTTATTACCTTCTTGGCGGAGGTACTAAAAGAAAGAAATCTTGATTATCTACAAGTTTGAAAAGAAATCTTATGCATTTCCGACAAAAGACAAATTACAAAACAAGTTTATAATATTCTGATTTCAAACCAAACATTTTGCATGCATCTAAATGATAAAAAAAAAAAAATTACCTTTGAAAAACAATTCTAAAAATATCTAAAAATATACAAAGAATATCCAAAGTACCAACGCTTACATAATGTGATGGAACTCGGCTCTCTCTCTCTCTCTCTCTCTCTCTCTCTCTCTCCTCTCTCTCTCTCCATGCAATTCCCAAGGATTTCATAAACTATTATTCGAAATGCAGTTCATTAAACCCATGGAATATATAATATAAATGCAAACTACACGCACGAGAGAGAGAGAGAGAGAGAGAGAGAGAGAGAGAGAGGAGAGAGAGAGAGAGAGAATTATTCAGTCCAATTATGAGATCTCAACTACGTTTAATCTCGCACTTGCATGACCTGTGATATTGAAGTAGCATTGAAGCCTTTGACTCTTCACATACAAAGAGAATAAATGTACGCAAGTTTTCTACGGATGGATCCGAAAAAATATTATTCTTTAGATTTCATACAAATAGAAAACAATAAATAACAAGTCAGAAAACACTGAAGGACAGATCTAAGAGTCTGAAATCGGATTGATGTAATTATATCGAAAACAACAGATGAAACGAAAGGTTAAAGGTCAGAGGACTTTTTTTTAACTTCCTAAATTGAAAGCTCATTATAATTAGCCTTGGAGTGTTTTAGTAGAATGATCTGATTAATTAGGAGAAAATATTAATTGCGACATAAATAAACGAAACCTAATTTAGCGTTTGGCGATCGTGTGTTTTGTCATACCTCAATCTTCTTTAAGAGGAGACCAAAGGCGAACCCTTTTAGGGGTACAAAGGGTGCCCCCTTTAACAAACGTTTAAAAGGAAAAGGGCTCAGAAAATAAAAGTATAATGAGATAGAAAAACATTTTATTAATAAATATTAAAAACTGGGTATTAATGTGGTTGTATTAGCCGCTCATGAATATCAGCTGTAAGGTTCCGTGAGATTACCTTACAAGCAGGACAATGCCCTAAAACTGACCATATATACAAATGATTACCGCCCAAGGCCCCATCTCTACCTAAGCTAGGACCAGGGAGGGCCAGGCAATGGCTACTGATGACTCGGCATGTAGACCTATAGGCTCCCACAAAACCCACCATCCTTAGCTGACATGGATGGTGAGGTTATAGACACTAAAGAAACTAACGACTTTGAGCGGGACTCCGAACCATCAATCTAACGATCACCAGACAGGGACGTTTCCAATAGGCCACCAAAACCATGAATAGCAGTGATGGCAAGGAAGAAAATAAATGTAAAAATATAAATATATATGTTTAGAAATTATACTCAATTTAAAAACATTTGTCAACTGTGATACAAAGCCAAAGTAATTGATGCACTAAGACATCAAAGAGACATCTTTTTACTTTTTTTTTTTTTTTTTTGTTTTTTTTTTTTTAATCGAGCACATGAAAAGCTTCCAGTGTAGCGATGACAAATGGAAACAAGACTGGAAGTTTGTTCCAGGAGAAAGACTTAGCTGAGACAACACGTAAAGGGAAAACTTTCCAGAACATTATTCAAGAAAATGGGCAGAACTTTAATATGTTTGTAAAGACAATCAATTATAACAGAGATCAAATGAGTTGTAAGGTTAAGTTTGAGTCTTAATAATAACTGAAGAAAATTCAGTTGATCAAACAATTTATATCTTTCATCTGTCTTCAAAGGAAACTATCGCACACTTAAAGCACACTACTCACACAAGCACGAGAGAGAGAGAGAGAGAGAGAGAGAGAGAGAGAGAGAGATAGAGAGAGGGAGAGAGAGAGAGCGTTCATGGTAACAAATACATTTCGTATGCAATTTCTCTGTAATATCTCACGCATTTACTTGAGACAGTCCTTCATGTTTATATTTTCATGAAAATAATATGAAGATTTTTCAAGTCATAAATAATTGTGGAATAACTGAATAATTTCTCGAATTGTTATTAGTCCTACACAATTAACTCACTTATAAAATGGAGGGCTAGTTATTTGTTCTTTAGGATAAAAATGCCACTACAGAAAGAAAAGCCAAATATTTTTCCATATTTTTTTTCCAAATTTAAGCAGTATGGTTTCCCCTTTCCCTATAAAAAACAACATATTTGTTTTTTTCAAATTCAACGCCATAGTAAGTTTAAAATTTCAATACAGGATCAGCTGTTTTTTTTGACTGATTAGAATGTTTAAAGTCTCCAAGAAACATTAGCTACTTGAAATATTTTTTTAATAGTATTATTACTGTTTTTAAATTTTTTTTTTTTTTTTCCAATTCCTCACTGGGCTATTTTAACTGTTGGATACTCCTGGGCTTTATTATCTATCCTGCTTTTTCCAACTTTGAGTTGTGGCTTAGCGAGAAATAATAATAATAATAATCATATACACCTACACAGAGCTCATTAAAAGCACGTCAAATCCCCCTATAAGCATTGCGTCACCAAACGTTATTTTGGATGTACTCTTTATTTTTATTATTATTATTATTATTATTATTATTATTATTATTATTGTTGTTGTTATTATTATTACTATTGTGGCACTTGGTCATAAAGATACTTCCTTTTCAAAAACTTTACTGCCCCATTTACCCAAAAATTTCTACACCTTCCTCACGTGCTCACTTCTACCACGAGTGGTTCACTATAAAACCATCTCTTCGTTATAAAAAAACAATATATATATATATATATATATATATGTATATAAATATATATATATATATATATATATATATATAAATGAAGTAAACATAAATAACTGACATCATGAAATTAAATTTTATGGTCAATAGAATGAAGAGAAAGAGATATTGTAAAAATTTTTACATGAATGAAACTTGGTAAGATTGATATCTTATGAAGTGAAGTCACCTGGAAGAGCTTCCGTCTTCCGTACAGAATGAACGGGAAAAATTCCTTTTCAATTTATGCACCCCACTCTCTCTCTCTCTCTCTCTCTCTCTCTCTCTCTCTCTCTCTCTCACACACACACACACACACACACACACACATATATATATATATATATATATACATATATATATATATAATCTCTATATCTATCTATCTATTTGTCTACATATATATATATATATATATATATAAATATATATATATATATATTTATATATATATATATATATATACTTATATATATTTAAATAATACATATACGTGTGTATATATAGCTTGTGGAGAGAGAGAGAGAGAGAGAGAGAGAGAGAGAGAGGCTTGCATGAGAGAGATGGAAGAAGAGTGAGAGACCTACTTAACCGGCATAGCCTATATATAATATACATAAATATACACTTGTATATATACAGTAAATACAGATACGCATAAGTTCGGTTTAAAGTCAGACAATTTCGAAAAACAAATCTCAATGTTTCCAATGGAATGTGTTTACTAATGTCACTATTCTCAGCCACTCAGCCACGCATACTGTCGCCATAAATAAACAACAAAATAATGCACAAATTAACAGAAGACTGAACAGCATATGATGGCCATTAAAAAGGAAGCATTAGGTAGTTTATAGCACGTGTAGTGCCCTAATAAAGAAGACTATGTTGCTCTTCTTTTTTCTTCTTCCTCACCGTTATCCTTACCGTAAGGGGTCGGTTGCCTGATACGCCCTCTCCAATGCCTTCTATCAACATAAGGCATCTTTTTACACGAGACCTCTTCTCTCCATATCATCCTTCATCTTATCTCTCCATCTAATTCTCTGCCTCCCTCTTAATCTTCTCCCCATAACGGATTCCTCCCAAGCCCTCCTCACTCCCTCCCCACCATCCATCCTTAACCAGTACCCACACCACCTCAGTCGTGACGCTCTTATCATCTCTGTAATCTTTACTACGCCTGCCATCCTTATTATTTCATAATTTTCCAATCTTTCAGTGATATTCCCATAATACGCCTTAGCATTAACATCTCTCTTCTCACAAGTGACAAGTGAAGGCGTCGTAGTAAAAGCAATGAATCCTAGGAAATACATCATCACTCATCATCTCTGGGTGGTAAGGAACAAACTATTCTTTGGTAAGTCTAGTTAATAATGACATTATATCACTATCCATTGGGGGAAAAAAATGAGAGGGTCAGCGAGAAACCAGGAACTTTCCTCCTGGAGTTTCATATTATCCAAGAGATGAAAAGGTTGTGAGAGAGATAAAAAATTCAAGAAAGATTCTGTTCGTCTTTGAAGAGCTTTTATGAAATGTGACCTAAGTTCCAAAGGGAAACTCGGGAAAACGCATTTTTTCTATTACCTCGAAGACTTCCAGCTACCTTCCGGACTTTGTTCTAATACAAAAATATCGCAAAATAGGAGATAAACTGGATTTATACAGATAACTTTCTATGTATATAAAAAATGAATGATCAATTTTTTCCTTCATCGAATACCATGTGTTCAAATTTATGATTCTTTAACTCTGAGTTTCGTCATGTTGGAAACCTATCTTTACGATTTCTTCTCTGCCTGAAAGAACAATGCAAAACTTGATAGTAGAACCCGTTTCTCTTTACTCTTCTTTAAGTGAGCGCCCTGTTACTATACAATATCATTTAAAACAAGACAAATTTGATATCGAGACGAAATCATAACAGAAAATCATAAATATTACATTCATTTATCAAAAACATCTGAAAATTTTAAATCATTTATTAATCGACAATGACATTATCAATTAGTGTTTTTGAAGGAACTCATGTTAATTAAACTTTTACAAATATAATGAATAATCTGCCAGACATACTGAAGTATAAGTATAGTTGTGTCCAAGCATGCATAAACTCCACTGTTGGATAAATTGTCTCTAAAACAGAATTATTTCCAAAATCTAATAAACTGTACTACTTTCATTCTAAAATAGAATTACACTAAAGAATTATGGCATACGACTGGATATACAAACCAAGCTTTAAAAAGAAGCGATGGGAACGAAGTAAACATAATACTGACGAATTTTCTATTCATCAGATAGGACATCATTCAAAGGCTCGAGTACCACCTTAACAAGGCATTGACGAACGAGTTGCAGGATGAAAGGCCTTCAACTAAAAAACCCGACGATTTCACTCAAATGGATCTCAATTCCTCATAAGCTTCTATACATCTAAAACGCTACAGGTCCATCCTTTTTTTTTTTATTATCCCGCCTTGATATTATTTTTATCCACGACATCAAAGGCTTCATCTAAAGATGGCGTGTATCATCTAAGAGGCCTCGAGACATCTCCGACGTCGAATACCTAAAATGTTATTCTGAAGACGTTTGTGGAGACGCAAGTTTGTTTTAGAGGTGACGAGTTCTGTCGATATTAGGTTTCCGAATTCTCGGAAGCATTCTGATGGCCCTTTCCTGTCCGCTGGCTTAGAAATAGCAAAAGGAATCGAATAACTGGGCCAATCACACTTGCGTCTGGAAACCAGTTGGCAGATTTGGACGTCGGATTTCTAGGAAATCAATTAGCGTTAACAATGAAATTTGTCTAGGATCCATCTTGCCAAAAGGAAACCAAGCAAATTCAATTTCCTTTCCAAATTTCATTGTTTCAATGTAATATCCTTCCAGGTATTTCATAGAATTCAATTTCTGCTTATTATTTTAGTACTAAGTCGACTCTATTAGGCATATGAACATACATAGATTTACTCACATGAAAATGAGCTCTACGGTTATTTTCATGTCCCCATTACTCAAATACACTTGTAGCAATTTGCCGTATAAAATACGGAAAAAAATCCTGGAATATATGTTTCCAGACATTTACCGTTTATATTAACGTTAAGGAGTGATATTGCGGGCACCAACCCGTTAAAGATAATAACAAATTACGGTCGCCTGTATTTTACTGAAATACTGCTGAGAACAGTATATTTTTACGGAGAATTTCCGATTAAAATTGCGGTTTTTTTTAACAATATACCATTACAAAAGGCTAGACAAGCTTCGCTTTCGACACACTACACTAAATTACATCAGCAAACCCTTGATTACAGAATAATTTATAACCAAATCTGTCTTTGACCGCTGATGTAACTTGATAAAAAATATCATAACATTTTATCAAATTGAAATACTGTATTCAAAGGATAACACGGAACAGATCACTTGTTATTCATGAGTCATCTGTAAATATAACATTATCCATATTTGACATGAGGCTTAATAACGATCACCGTTGTTTGCAGGAAAAAAGAATACAATACATTCAATGGATAAAAGATAATCAATAATATCCAATTAGAATGGATTAAAGAAAATCCCTTACTTTGTTCTTCCCCCGATTTTCATTTGAAAAAAAATAAATGGAAATAAAAATAAATTCAGTTTTATTATTCTATAACTAAACAATTATCAAGAAAGGAAAAACTTAATTCTTCGTGAATCAAAGAATTAAATAAATCCATGTGTGAGAGAGAGAGAGAGAGAGAGAGAGAGAGAGAGAGAGAGAGAAGAGAGAGAGAGAGAGAGAGAGCACTGGTAACTCCGAAGAATAATAAACTTGATAGCAAATATTGAAAATTTTATCAAACTGACAGAGAGAGAGAGAGAGAGAGAGAGAGAGAGAGAGAGAGAGAGCACCGAAGAATAATAAACTTGATAGAAAATATTGAAAATTCTATCAAACTGACAGAGAGAGAGAGAGAGAGAGAGAGAGAGAGAGAGAGAGAGAGAGAGACGTCACAGGATATACACACAACACGTCGGGGAAATTAGAGATATCGTATTTTGCTTCCAAAGAGAAATGACCAAATCACCAACAGATGCCAAAAGAAAATCTGTATTCGAAGCATTTATGCTTTTTGAAGGGAGAGAGAGAGAGAGAGAGAGAGAGAGAGAGAGAGAGAGAGAGAGATGGTAATCACTTGCTGTTACAAGTCCCTTTGGCAATAGCTATATTAGTTTCAAGAATAAAATGAGATAGAGAGAGAGAGAGAGAGAGAGAGAGAGAGAGAGAGATGGTAATCACTTGCTGTTACAAGTCCCTTTGGCAATAGCTATATTAGTTTCCAGAATAGAAGGAGAGAGAGAGAGAGAGAGAGAGAGAGAGAGAGAGAGATTGTAATCACTTGCTGTTACAAGACCCTTTGGCAATAGCTATATTAGTTTCAAGAATAAAATGAGAGAGAGAGAGAGAGAGAGAGAGAGAGAGAGAGAGAGAGATATCACTTGCTGTTGCAAGTTCCTTTAGAAATAGATTTATTACTCAATTAAAACGCTGAACATTTTGAACAAGACTAGAGGCAAGTATTAAGTCAACAGAGATAGAAGGACATTGCTAATTTTCATGTTCCAATTACCCAAAATCTATTTACCCGTAAAAAAAATAAAATGGAAAATGCAAACATTTTTGAAATAGTAAAATGTTTTTATCCTCAAGCTTCACTAAATGCAAGATTTTGACCTCCATTTCACGCTAAAAATGTTGGAGGGAGATGAAAACATAAAAACTTCCCTTTAAAAATAGTTTTATTAATGAATTAAAAACTGAATATTTTGAACAAGACGAAAAGCTTGTATCAAGTCAAGAGAGAAAGTAGGACATTGCTAATTTTCAGGTTCCAATTTCCCAAAATCTATTTAATCGTGAAAAAATGAAATAGAAAATTCAATCATTTTTGTAATAATAAAATATTTTTATCCTTAGCTCCATTTTACAATAAAAAAGTGAGGAGATGAAAGAAAATAAAAACGTCCCTTTGAAAATAGGTTTATTACTGAATTAAAAACTGAATATTTTGAACAAGACGAAAAGCATGTATCGAGTCAAGAGAGAAAGTAGGACATTGCTAATTTTCAGGTTCCAATTACCCATAATTTGTTTACAGCAAAAAATGAAAATAATATACAATATTCAAGAATTTTTGAATTTGTGGGATATTATTATCCTTAAGGTTCAACAAATGCAAGATTTTGACCACCATTTCACACACACAAAAAAAAAAGTAGGAAGGAGATGAAAGCAAATAAAAACATCCCTTGAAAATAGGTTTATTACTGAATTAAAAACTGAACATTTTGAACAAGACTAGAAACATGTATTGAGTCAGGGGAAATGGTGTTATCCTTAAGCTTCAATAAATGCAAGATTTTGACCTCCATTTCACACACACAGGAAGAAAAAAAAAAAAAAAAAAAAAAAAAAAAAAAAAAAAAAAAAAAAAACTGGTAAGGGGATGAAACCAGATAAAAACGTCCACCAGGTGAAGAGCCACCCTCCAAGTAGATGCAAAGTGGAACCTTGAAAGAATGAGATTAGGATGATGGGCCTAATGTGATAAAACCCTCCGTTAGGTGTAAGTGGCAGTTCAAGGATGATTCAATAAAAAAAGAAATATTCAAAAGGAGAAATACATAGGCATAGTTTTTGTCTATTTCTACGTATTTGTATTTGCTATGTATAATAAAAAACAATGCTGATAATTTTCTTTTCTGGAATAGTACACAACGAAGATAAGAAATTTTAAGTTTTATTTAAAAACAACCAATATATATATACATATATATATATATATATATATATATATATATCTATATTTATATATATATATATATATATATATATAAATCCAGTGTATTCTAATCTGATCTCTGAATTCTTTTTGTTAATGTAAAGCGAATTCGAGTAACGTCCACATAAATAAAATTTCACGTAAACTATTCAATATTTGCATTTATTTAGATAAATACACAAATGAAAAGGATCTTTCTAAATTATCAAACGCCCTTCAAATATTTTGAAGTGAAGCGTTATATGTGAATCTCTATTTCATGGCTTCTAGCTAGTATTCCTAAAATAGAATAATTCACTACATCAAAAAGTAAAGACAGATAGCTAAAAGTATTGCAGCAGAATCGATACCTTTCATTCACAGCATCAAAAAGTAAAGACAGATACCTAAAGGTATTGCGGTAGAATCGATACTTTTTTCCCTGCAACGAAAATTAAGACAGATACTTTAAGGTATTGCGATAGAATCAATACTTTTCCCTCACTGCACCAAAAAGTAAAGACAGATAGCTAAAAGTATTGCGGCAGAATCAATACTTTTTAATCACTGCATCAAAAAGTAAAGACAATTAGATAAAGCTATTACGACAGAATCAATACTTTTCACTCACTGCATCAAAAAGTAAAGAGAGATAGCTAAAAGTATTGCAGCAGAATCAATACTTTTTTCCCTGCATCGAAAAGTAAAGACAGATAGCTAAAAGTATTGGGGCAGAATCAATACTTATTTTCACTGCATCAAAAAGTAAAGACAATTAGCTAAAGGTATTACGACGGAATCAATACTTTTCACTCACTGCATCAGAAAGTAAAGACAGATAGCTAAAAGTATTGTGGCAGAATCAATACTTTTAATCACTGCATCAAAAAGTAAAGACAGATATTTAAAAGTATTGCAGCAGAATCGATACCTTTCATTCACTGCATCAAAAAGTAAAGACAGATAGCTACAAGTATTGCAGCAGAATCGATACCTTTCATTCACTGCATCAAAAAGTAAAGACAGATAGCTAAAAGTATTGCAGTAGAATCGATACCTTTCATTCACTGCATCAAAAAGTAAAGACAGATAGCTAAAAGTATTGCAGAAGAATCGATACCTTTCATTCACTGCATCAAAAAGTAAAAACAGATAGCTAAAAGTATTGCAGCAGAATCAATACTTTTTAATCACTGCATCAAAAAGTAAACACAGATAGCTAAAAGTATTTGCGGCAGAATCAATACTTTTAATCACTGCATCAAAAAGTAAAGACAGATATTTAAAAGTATTGCAGCAGAATCAATACCTTTCATTCACAGCATCAAAAAGTAAAGACAGATAGCTACAAGTATTGCAGCAGAATCGATACCTTTCATTCACTGCATCAAAAAGTAAAGACAGATAGCTAAAAGTATTGCGGCAGAATCGATACCTTTCATTCACTGCATCAAAAAGTGAAGACAGATAGCTAAAAGTATTGCGGCAGAATCGATACCTTTCATTCACTGCATCAAAAAGTAAAGACAGATAGCTAAAAGTATTGCGGCAGAATCGATACCTTTCATTCACTGCATCAAAAAGTAAAGACAGATAGCTAAAAGTATTGCAGCAGAATCAATACCTTTCATTCACTGCATCAAAATGTAAAGACAGATACCTAAAAGTATTGCGGCAGAATCGATACCTTTCATTCACTGCATCAAAAAATAAAGACAGATAGCTAAAAGTATTGCGGCAGAATCGATACCTTTCATTCACTGCATCAAAAAGTAAATAAAGATAGCTAAAAGTATTGCAGCAGAATCGATACCTTTCATTCACTGCATCAAAAAGTAAAGACAGATAGCTAAAAGTATTGCAGCAGAATCAATACTTTTTAATCACTGCATCAAAAAGTAAAGACAGATAGCTAAAAGTATTGCGGCAGAATCAATACTTTTAATCACTGCATCAAAAAGTAAAGACAGATATTTAAAAGTATTGCAGCAGAATCGATACCTTTCATTCACTGCATCAAAAAGTAAAGACAGATAGCTAAAAGTATTGCGGCAGAATCGATACCTTTCATTCACTGCATCAAACAGTAAAGACAGATAGCTAAAATTATTGCAGCAGAATCGATACCTTTCATTCACTGCATCTAAAAGTAAAGACAGATAGCTACAAGTATTGCGGCAGAATCGATACCTTTCATTCACTGCATCAAAAAGTAAAGACAGATAGCTAAAAGTATTGCAGCAGAATCGATACCTTTCATTCACTGCATCAAAAAGTAAAGACAGATAGCTAAAAGTATTGCGGCAGAATCGATACCTTTCATTCACTGCATCAAAAAGTAAAGACAGATAGCTAAAAGTATTGCGGCAGAATCGATACCTTTCATTCACTGCATCAAAAAATAAAGACAGATAGCTAAAAGTATTGCAGCAGAATCGATACCTTTCATTCACTGCATCAAACAGTAAAGACAGATAGCTAAAAGTATTGCGGCAGAATCGATACCTTTCATTCACTGCATCAAAAAGTAAAGACAGATAGCTAAAAGTATTGCGGCAGAATCGATACCTTTCATTCACTGCATCAAAAAGTAAAGACAGATAGCTAAAAGTATTGCGGCAGAATCGATACCTTTCATTCACTGCATCAAAAAGTAAAGACAGATAGCTACAAGTATTGCGGCAGAATCGATACCTTTCATTCACTGCATCAAAAAGTAAAGACAGATAGCTACAAGTATTACGGCAGAATCGATACCTTTCATTCACTGCATCAAAAAATAAAGACAGATAGCTAAAAGTATTGCGGCAGAATCGATACCTTTCATTCACTGCATCAAAAAGTAAAGACAGATAGCTAAAAGTATTGCAGCAGAATCAATACTTTTTAATCACTGCATCAAACAGTAAAGACAGATAGCTAAAAGTATTGCGGCAGAATCGATACCTTTCATTCACTGCATCAAACAGTAAAGACAGACAGCTAAAATTATTGCAGCAGAATCGATACCTTTCATTCACTGCATCTAAAAGTAAAGACAGATAGCTACAAGTATTGCGGCAGAATTGATACCTTTCATTCACTGCATCAAAAAGTAAAGACAGATAGCTAAAAGTATTGCGGCAGAATCGATACCTTTCATTCACTGCATCAAAAAGTAAAGACAGATAGCTAAAAGTATTGCAGCAGAATCGATACCTTTCATTCACTGCATCAAAAAGTAAAGACAGATAGCTAAAAGTATTTGCGGCAGAATCGATACTTTTAATCACTGCATCAAAAAGTAAAGACAGATATTTAAAAGTATTGCAGCAGAATCGATACCTTTCATTCACTGCATCAAACAGTAAAGACAGATACCTAAAAGTATTGCGGCAGAATCGATACCTTTCATTCACTGCATCAAACAGTAAAGACAGATAGCTAAAAGTATTGCAGCAGAATCGATACCTTTCATTCACTGCATCAAACAGTAAAGACAGATAGCTAAAAGTATTGCAGCAGAATCGATACCTTTCATTCACTGCATCAAAAAGTAAAGACAGATAGCTAAAAGTATTGCGGCAGAATCGATACCTTTCATTCACTGCATCAAAAGTAAAGACAGATAGCTAAAATTATTGCGGCAGAATCGATACCTTTCATTCACTGCATCAAAAAGTAAAGACAGATAGCTAAAAGTATTGCAGCAGAATCAATACCTTTCATTCACTGCATCAAAAAGTAAAGACAGATAGCTAAAAGTATTGCGGCAGAATCGATACCTTTCATTCACTGCATCAAAAAATAAAGACAGATAGCTAAAAGTATTGCGGCAGAATCAATACCTTTCATTCACTGCATCAAACAGTAAAGACAGATGCCTAAAAGTATTGCGGCAGAATCGATACCTTTCATTCACTGCATCAAAAAGTAAAGACAGATAGCTAAAAGTATTGCAGCAGAATCAATACTTTTTAATCACTGCATCAAAAAGTAAAGACAGATAGCTAAAAGTATTGCGGCAGAATCAATACTTTTAATCACTGCATCAAAAAGTAAAGACAGATATTTAAAAGTATTGCAGCAGAATCGATACCTTTCATTCACTGCATCAAAAAGTAAAGACAGATACCTAAAAGTATTGCGGCAGAATCGATACCTTTCATTCACTGCATCAAACAGTAAAGACAGATACCTAAAAGTATTGCGGCAGAATCGATACCTTTCATTCACTGCATCAAACAGTAAAGACAGATAGCTACAAGTATTGCAGCAGAATCGATACCTTTCATTCACTGCATCAAAAAGTAAAGACAGATAGCTACAAGTATTGCGGCAGAATCGATACCTTTCATTCACTGCATCAAACAGTAAAGACAGATAGCTACAAGTATTGCAGCAGAATCGATACCTTTCATTCACTGCATCAAAAAGTAAAGACAGATAGCTAAAAGTATTGCGGCAGAATCGATACCTTTCATTCACTGCATCAAAAAGTAAAGACAGATAGCTAAAAGTATTGCGGCAGAATCGATACCTTTCATTCTCTGCATCAAAAAGTAAAGACAGATAGCTACAAGTATTGCAGCAGAATCGATACCTTTCATTCACTACATCAAAAAGTAAAGACAGATAGCTACAAGTATTGCAGCAGAATCGATACCTTTCATTCACTGCATCAAAAAGTAAAGACAGATAGCTACAAGTATTGCAGCAGAATCGATACCTTTCATTCACTGCATCAGAAAGTAAAGACAGATAGCTAAAAGTATTTGCGGCAGAATCAATACTTTTAATCACTGCATCAAAAAGTAAGGACAGATACCTAAAAGTATTGCGGCAGAATCGATACCTTTCAATCACTGCATCAAAAAGTAAAGACAGATAGCTAAAAGTATTGCAGCAGAATCGATATCTTTCATTCACTGCATCAAAAAGTAAAGACAGATAGCTAAAAGTATTGCAGCAGAATCGATACCTTTCATTCACTGCATCAAAAAGTAAAGACAGATAGCTAAAAGTATTGCGGCAGAATCGATACCTTTCATTCACTGCAACAAAAAGTTAGGACAGATAACTAAAAATAATGCGGCAGAATCGATACTTTTCATTCACTGCATCAAAAAGATAGCTAAAAGTATTGCGGCAGAATCGATACTTTTCATTCACTGCATCAAAAAGATAGCTAAAAGTATTGCGGCAGAATCGATACTTTTCATTCACTGCATCAAAAAGATAGCTAAAAGTATTGCGGCAGAATCGATACTTTTCATTCACTGCATCAAAAAGATAGCTAAAAGTATTGCGGCAGAATCGATACTTTTCATTCACTGCATCAAAAAGATAGCTAAAAGTATTGCGGTAGAATCGATACTTTTCATTCACTGCAACAAAAAGTTAGGACAGATAACTAAAAATAATGCGGCAGAATCGATACTTTTCATTCACTGCATCAAAAAGATAGCTAAAAGTATTGCGGCAGAATCGATACTTTTCATTCACTGCATCAAAAAGATAGCTAAAAGTATTGCGGCAGAATCGATACTTTTCATTCACTGCATCAAAAAGATAGCTAAAAGTATTGCGGCAGAATCGATACTTTTCATTCACTGCATCAAAAAGATAGCTAAAAGTATTGCGGCAGAATCGATACTTTTCATTCACTGCATCAAAAAGATAGCTAAAAGTATTGCGGCAGAATCGATACTTTTCATTCACTGCATCAAAAAGTAAAGACAGATAGCTAAAAGTGTTGCGGCAGAATCGATACCTTTCATTCACTGCATCAAAAAGTAAAGACAGATAGCTAAAAGTATTGCGGCAGAATCGATACCTTTCATTCACTGCATCAAAAAGATAGCTAAAAGTATTGCGGTAGAATCGATACTTTTCATTCACTGCAACAAAAAGTTAGGACAGATACCTAAAAATAATGCGGCAGAATCGATACTTTTCATTCACTGCATCAAAAAGATAGCTAAAAGTATTGCGGCAGAATCGATACTTTTCATTCACTGCATCAAAAAGTAAAGACAGATAGCTAAAAGTATTGCAGCAGAATCGATACCTTTCATTCACTGCATCAAAAAGTAAAGACAGATAGCTAAAAGTATTGCGGCAGAATCGATACCTTTCATTCACTGCATCAAAAAGATAGCTAAAAGTATTGCGGTAGAATCGATACTTTTCATTCACTGCAACAAAAAGTTAGGACAGATACCTAAAAATAATGCGGCAGAATCGATACTTTTCATTCACTGCATCAAAAAGATAGCTAAAAGTATTGCGGCAGAATCGATACTTTTCATTCACTGCATCAAAAAGTAAAGACAGATAGCTAAAAGTATTGCAGCAGAATCGATACCTTTCATTCACTGCATCAAACAGTAAAGACAGATAGCTAAAAGCATTGCGGCAGAAACGATACCTTTCATTCACTGCATCCAAAAGTAAAGACAGATAGCTAAAAGTATTGCGGCAGAATCAATACCTTTCAATCACTGCATCAAAAAGTAAAGACAGATAGCTAAGAGTATTGCGGCAGAATCAATACTCATCATATCCCATGTCAAATTACTAAGACAGATCGCCATTGTGTATGTAAAGAGAGAGAGAGAGAGAGAGAGAGAGAGAGAGAGAGAGAGAGAGAGAGAGAGAGAGAGAGAGCGCTTGACCTGTCCACAGAAATAACAGGCAGGTTGGTAATATTTTTAGCCACCTTTAAGATTATTCCCCTTTGAGCCTCACTATATATTTTTCCCATATTCCATGTATGTACGATAAGACCTCAGAGAAATTACAAATATTCAAAATTCAATGAAAAGAAGAGTCAAGGTGAAGTTTGTTTTACCCATTCGGTTTACAAGGAAGGACATCAACAAAACAGAATACTTGAATCAGACGCGTCATTGAACTTTCCTAGTCTTTCCTCAGCCGCTCGATCTGGGCATAAAAATTATCTTCGAATCCCGCTGCATACTCCAGCTGTTTACAATCGGTTTACTTATTACATGGCGTTTCAATAGATTTAACATTGATAAATGTGAAAACAGAAGGCTATCTGAGAGTAAAAAGATCGATGAACAAAAGAATATGATAATTTGACCCCCCCCCCCTCAAAAAAAAAAAAAAAATTCAAGAATAAAATGAAATCTAAATAATAAAGATCTATGGAATGAAATATCTTACTATTTCTTTGGCTTTGCTATAAGTTGTCCATTAACGTTAAGAACATGACGGCCAAATTTTCTTAAATAGACCGCAGGACATGAAGACTGAAAAAAAAAAAAAACTAGAGGGGTTCTCAGTAGAGCGCAGAACTCCACCTAGCCATCTTATTTCTCGGCCTTTTGCTCAGCATTGAGCTCTACCTTTGACCTTTCACCTTAACATATATTAATTGGTATGGATTTTCAAACACTAAAATATGAACCAAGTTAAAAGTCTCTGTGACAACGATGTCCAAACTTACGGTTGGTAACGTGAATTTGACATTTTGCTTGAATATGACCTTGAACTTTGACCTTGACCTTCCAAAATTTTATAATTTCCAGTTGTTTACATATCAGTTAATACCTGCAAAATTGTGGCCAGGAAGCAGTTCAAAAACACACAAACAAGGGTGAGAACATAACCTCCTTCCAACTTCGTTGGCGGAGGTAATAAAAACTAAAATAGACAATAATAAACAAAAACAAAGGTTAGCAGTGGAGAAAACCAAAAAAATACCAGCAGCGTAAAAATCGAGTAGGTCAACGAGGTTAATCAATAAAACAAGGTCAGCACCAGAGATCGAAGAAATGCCATGGGTGCAATTCACAAACGAAATCGGCAGAAGTCAAGTCTCTTTCCATCCTGTGACGTCATAAATGAAATACCGGATTGTAGAGGATTTCACGCAGGTCCTGACAAGGGAGCAGATGGACACCAAGTTATTTAGTTAGATAAAGCTGCTGTGGTTCGTTTCATTAATAATAATAATAATAATAATAATAATAATAATAATAATAATAATAATAATAATGATAACAATACCAATAATAATCTTTATTTAAAAAAAAAGTTATTTACTTTTGACTGGATAATAAACCTATGAATGCTAAATTGTTCTTTATATCAATAAATCATCGAAAAATTTCTGAAAATATTTGTTGGGCGTATTTCTTATATCAGTCGATATTTATATGCATTATTATGCAAAACAACTATTTATTTGAGTCCTTATACAAAACCCTAATTTATTAAATCATTATACAAGATTGACTATTCACCTATTCGTTTTGATCTTAGAAATCGTGTTTTAACGCTTGATTCTCTTCCTATTGTTTATTTGAGGATTTTATAGTTTATATGTAATAGATCTAATATAATGTTGATGCTGTTCTTAAAATATTTTATTTTGATTGTTATTACTTCTCATGTATTTCCTTTTTTCCTTTCCTCACTGGGCTATTTTTCCCTGTTGGAGCCCCCGGGCTTATAGCATCATGCTTTTCCAACTAGGGTTGTAGCTTAGTTAATAATAATAATAATAATAATAATAATAATAATAATAATAACAATAATAATAATAATAATAATAATAATAACAATAATAATAATAATAATAATAATAATAATAATAATAATAATAATATACATTATAGAGAAGTCAACGGATCAATCAGCTTTCAACATCATAGAAGTAAAAATTCCCAGTATGGAGGACAGATAAGGACGTACTTTCGAGAAGAGTTCCATTCCAAGTGGGAATAAATAAAAATATTCTAAATTATGACAACTTTTCCGGAATTTGTCAAGAATTAACATTTGTCAAAAAAACTGGATTTCATTCAATTCAATTAATTTGCGCAACGCACGAGGCAGTTCTTGTTTACAGTAATTATTTCCAGGGCTAAAAATTCAAACCGTCAAAACATTTCGGTGAATTGAGGTATGAATGAAAACAGCTAAGTGAAAAATGTCAAATCTAACTAGATTTCACTTGAAAAAAATGGCCAAGTTCAACCTTCATATCAGTGGGAGGATTCCTGTGCTATTCCACGACCATTTGCTTGATTGGGTACTTATGAAATGGAGGTCGTAAGGTTGAAATGTCAGGAAATAAACATTTACTGGATAATTAAAACCTGACTTTGAAGGGTCGAGGGGAACTGTCCAAAGATATTTCTGTAGTTTAGATAATGAAATGAACAGCGATTAAGAATAATAATAATCAGCCAGCTAACATAGCGTTCACAATGTTCGCTGGAACATATCAATAAAGAAAATGTAGTTCAGTAAGAAAGTGTGTACGTGTATATATTCACAGCTGAACATTATGATAAATGCATAGAGATTATGTGTATATCAACATATACATTTATATATATATGTATATATATATATATATATATATATATATATATATATATGTATATATATATATATATATATATATATTCAAATTTACACACATATATTCAAGAATATATATATATATATATATATATATATATATATATATATATATATATATATGTATGTATATATATATATATATATATATACACAGAGGGAAAGAGAAATAGGGAAAAAAAGAGAGAGACATACATACATACACAATTACCAGACAAAGGAAACGGACAATCCAGGTTTAACGTCAAAAGGGAAGATGAAAACGAAATAACAGTTGACGAGCGCAGAGGGGGAACGTTCTAATAACAACATGAAGATGAAGGGAAAAGACGAGAGAGGGGACAGAGAGAGCTGGATGGCAGATGGCTGTGGTGAATCAACCCCTAACAAGCGTTGTTCCAGTCATGGCCACAATCAAGCAGCTATTAAACATGAGGGGGGAGAGGGCGTTGACATCACTGCACACGTTTGAGGCATGTGGGGTTGTTGCAAGGTGGAATTTCGACAGGCAAAGGCAATGCTCAGGTTAACTGCATATCCAAGCCCTGGTGGGGATGAACACTCTGACTATCTATCTATCTATCTATCTGAAGTATATATTCAATATAGAGGATATATATATATATATATATATATATACATACATATATATATATATATATATATATATTCTTTTCGGACACGCTAAGCTCCCCCTACCTGGAGGGAACTGTCATATCCCAGTGACAGCAGGGGGTTGCGTGTGCGAATATCTACCTCAATATTTAGCAGTCCTTTTTTCGACGGGTCACGTGCAATAGTGTGTATTTATGTATGTGTATATATATATATATATATATAAATACATACACACACCTACACACACACACACATATATATATACAATATATATATATATATATACATATATATATATATATTAATATATGTATATGTATATATATATATATAAATTATATCTATCTACATATATATACATATATATATATATATATATATATACAGTATATATAAAACCATAGAAAGTGAAAAAATGGACAAATCAATAGAGAGAGAGAGAGAGAGAGAGAGAGAGAGAGAGAGAGACAGAGAGAGAGAGAGAGAGAGAGAGAGAGAGAGATTGTTTACGCGTAAAATGCAAGGTTCGTCGCTGGCATCAAGTCAGCATGAACGGGCGAATAACTCGGCTCCGTCAAGCTGGGCATAATTCGGCTTCAAAACAAGGGCGTCTTCAATTTCTTTTCCCTAGAGTGACTTCAAAACAAAGTTCAATATTCTTTAAGCAATACTTAAATGCAAAATAATTCAATGGAATTGCTTACAAGTCCAGATTTATTGTTAATTTGTTCTCTTCATTTATTTATTTCCTTATTTCCTTTCCTCACTGGGCTATTTTTCCCTGTTGGAGCCCCTGGGCTTATAGCATCTTGCTTTTCCAACTAGGGTTGTAGCTT
>NC_090742.1:71615986-71623486 GCF_036898095.1 Palaemon carinicauda | reverse complement strand
GTAAAGTTTCTTTTCTTGGAGCAATTGGAGAAATCCTTGTGTAAACACAAACAAAAATACACACTTATTCGTGGTGTGTCCGTGTATGTATTTGTATGTGTGTATGTGTATATATATATATATATATATATATATCAGTACAATTTTTTATTGAAAAGATTTTAATTAAAAAATAAAATGTAGTGGAACATTTACAATTTAAAAAATGTTAATTCAAATGAAAATTAGTGGAACATTAACAATTTAAAACATATTAATTCAAATAAAATTTAGTGGCACATCAACAACTTAAAAAAATTAAATAAAATCAAATTTTGTATAATATTAACAATTTAAAATGTTAATTAAAATTAAAATGTAGTTGAATATTAATACTCAGTAAAGAAAATTAGAATTAAATTTGTGAGGGGGGGAGGGGGAGATGAACGCTGGACATTTACAATATAAAAAATGTTAATTCCAATAAAAATGTAGTGGAACATTAATACTCATTGAAGAAAAGAAAAATTAAAATCGGGTGGGGGAAGGAGAGAAATAAACACTGGACATTTACAATATAAAAAATGTTGAATTCCAATAAAAATGTGAAACATTAATACTCATTAAAGAAAATTAGAATTAAAATTTGCCTGGGGGAAGAGGGGAAATAAACGCTGGACATTAATATTTTAAGAAAGGTTAATTCAAATAAAAACGTAGTGGAACATTAATACTCATTAAAGAAAATTAGAATAAAATGTGTGAGGGGGAAGGGGGAAATAAACACCAGTGTCCCACAGCTGAAAATGGGGTCAGGTGCACTTGAGCGTATGAGGGGACGTCAGCACCTTTCTTTCAAAATCTCGGTGTCAACGTTTAACCAGTGCATCAAAGTTTCCCCTTTTCCTTTCATCAACAGCCGCAATGCCGGTGAAATTTAAAGGAGAGAGAGAGAGAGAGAGAGAGAGAGAGAGAGAGAGAGGAGAGAGAGAGAGAGAGAGAGATACTTGCATTCATGGGAGATTGTGTATAGAGTAAACTGACGGCGATTTGAAAGTGAATTTATATAATCATTTGTTGATAAAAGAAATTACGAAATTACTATTGAAATGGGAATATATCATGAGAGGGGAACTAACCGAAACACGAAACATTATTATTATTATTATTATCATTATTATTATTATCATTACTACTAAGCTACAACCCTAGTTGGAAAAGCAAGAAGCTATAATCCCAAGGGCTTCAACAGGGAAAAATGGGAGATTAGTCTAGCTTGAGGTATATTTTACTGGAAGCTAAAAAATACTCTTCACAGCAACAGAAAAATAAGTCTAGCGTTTCTAAAACCATTGATAAAAAAGACGCAATGTTAGTAACACCAATTTGCACATTTCACCATTTTCTATGTTTTTATAAGGAGAATTTGAGATTAGTTGACTTAAAGTTTCGTACAGTAATGATCATTGTGGAGTGATAACTACAGTATTCCCACACCTTGAGTCATAGTTACGAGTCGAGGAAAACAGTCAAGCTCATGTAATGAATCCTGTCATCAATAATCAGTAGCACTAAGTAAAAATCTGAATTTTTCATAACCCTATAACTGATGATGAGGGGTAGATGGAGATGGTTTGGGCATGCTCTTCGCACTCGCCATGAGAGATTAGTTCACCATACGTTTAGCTGGGCTCCACAAGGGCACTAGAAGAGTTGGAAGACCCAGGCCTGCATGACTGAGGACTATAAAGCGTGAAGTAGGAGATGATGAATGGAGTATTGAATTAAAAGCTTAAGATAGAGATGACTGGAGAAATCAAACCGAGGCCCTTTGCGTCAATAGACGTAGGAGGAGATGATAATGATGATGATAACATGCTTCGCATTATATCCTCGTCTTATCACTTGCTTGTGGGTACACTCAGGCACACTATTCTATCATTCTATCTTATTCCTCTTCCTCTTTTTTTTTACTTGTTTTTTTTTTTGCAGTTTTTATAGTTTATATATGAAAGATCTATTTCAATGTTGGTACTGTTCTTGAAATATTTTATTTTCATTAAGTCTTTTGTAGTTTATCTATTTCCTTATTTCCTTTCCTCGCTGGGCTATTTACCCTGTTGGAGCTCTTTGGCTTATAAATGCTGCTTTTCCAACTAGGGTTGTAGCTTAGGTAATAATAATAATAATAATAATAATAATAATCCACAAGGTATTTCATTCAAACCTTTTCCATGAAAGGATAGTCTTCGCGACTCGTCCAGAGGCTGGAACCTCTCCAACTATTTCATGGGATGACTGGCAAGCGATATAAACATACCCCTACCATGTTTTGGCTTTGCGTACACACCAGGCGTCACTAATCGAACATGGCGTTAAACACGACGGCAACAGGACCGGCTTAATAAACAAATTCGAGTTAAAGACGCACATCCGTTTACATGGTGTGACCGAGTTCATCTTGCAGTTTAAGGGAAGTAAGCGTATTACCTTTATCGATGTGATAAAAATTTCTCATGATTACTTAATGTGTCAATCAATAAGCATTAATGTATTTTGCAATACTGTGGAGGAATGACAATCAATTACAACCTGTAGGGTTATGTGATTTGAACATATGAAGGGCGAATTTATATATAAAATTTATGTACGAATTCCGTACCATCATAATACATCAGTGAGAGAGAGAGAGAGAGAGAGAGAGAGAGAGAGAGAGAGAGAGAGAGAGAGAGAGAGGAGAAGGATTGTTGATTATCTGGCATCATAACATCAATAGAGAGAGAGAGAGAGAGAGAGAGAGAGAGAGAGAGAGAGAGAGAGAGAGAATGATTGTTGATTATCTGGCATCATAAACTCAATGGAGAGAGAGAGAGAGAGAGAGAGAGAGAGAGAGAGAGAGAGAGAGAGAGAGAGAGGAGAGAGAGAGAGAGAGAGGAGAGAGGAGAAAGAAGGATTGTTGATTATCTGGCATCATAATATCAATAGAGAGAGAGAGAGAGAGAGAGAGAGAGAGAGAGAGAGAGAGAGAGAGGAGAGAGAGAGAGAAAGAGAATGATTGTTGATTATCTGGCATCAAGATCAATGGAGAGAGAGAGAGAGAGAGAGAGAGAGAGAGAGAGAGAGAGAGCATCATAACATCAATAGAGAGAGAGAGAGAGAGAGAGAGAGAGAGAGAGAGAGAGAGAGAGAGAGAGAGATTCGTAATATGAATAAAGCATGTCATTTCTCTATATAATATTTAAGCTTTAACCTTATAGCCTACAGCAATCATCGCGACAATCTAGCATGTAATTGTACATATAAATTTCACAGGTATAAGAGCATCCAGACCTCAATCAATGACATGATCCACCAGAGTGATTACGATTGCATTCGTGGTAGCACCGAGGTCCGGGGAACATCGAAGCTTGACCTTTATCGAACGATGTGATTACAGTTTAAAGTGATTTCCTAAGGTCAAGTCAGCGGATCTATCGTTATCTTCTTCCCTTTATTTCTCAAAGTTGAGAAAAACTGACACGACTTTCTGTTTAAAAAACAAGAGCAGTTTTAGTGCATGCGTAGGAACTTTATATATGTACGAAATGGAAATTCACTTTATTAAAGTCACACCAAAGCGGGTAATACTACAGATTATCCATGATTATCAATAGCCTGCTGCTTCCTCCGGTGCCTTAGATGACCGCGGAGGTAGCAGCAGTAGGGGATTCAGCATTATGAAGCTTCATCTGTGGTGGATAATGTGGGAGGTTGGGCTGTGGCACCCTAGCAGTACCAGCTGAACTCGGTTGAGTCCCCTGGTTAGGCTGGAGGAACGTAGAGAGTAGAGGTCCCCTTTTTTGTTTTGTTTCATTTGTTGATGTCGGCTACCCCCCAAAATTTGGGGAAGTGCCTTTGGTGTATGTATGTATGTATGTATGTATCAATAGCCACCCCTAATTGTCCAGGACTATGCCTGTATCCCGGACTGTCCCGGTTCACCACGGATATTTTTGATATGCAAAAATATTCGGGGCGACCACCCGGACCATCAGGGACCTTAATGGAATGCCAAGAACTGACAAGGAGCCCCTATGGATTTCTCCCCGGATCAGGTCCGGGAATGTCCTGGACAATCCGGGAGGTCGGTGTGACTGATGCATTAGATCCAAGAGGAGACAATAAGAAATAATTTCTCTGGACTATATAATAATGGTATTATGAGGAAACTCTTTTATTTTCCAGGTTATCCGGTGTTGGTGTTGGGCTTGCATCGGGAATAAGAGATGATCTTAAGTCTGGATTCTCTTCTTCATATTGAAGAAGAAAGATTAGAGCGACGATGTGAGGTTATAACTTCATGTCGAAAATATTTTTTGAGGTTTAATGATTTTTGTCCGTTTTTAGAATGAATACAATTTTTCTTTGTTAAATCATCAATAATAGTAATAATACTTAATGCTTTTGTGAGTAGACCCAAGAGGTATTTTCCTTTTTTTTATGAAGCTAATTTCTTAGTTCCTAGGTTGCCTGTCAATTTTTTTTTTTTTTTTTAAAGTTAAGAGGAGGTTCTTTTTGCACTTGTTTGAGAACTGGCAATGCTACTTTTGACAAAACGTCTAATTAGATATGCTGAAGGTAATCAAATGTTTCCTAGTTTGCAATATGGCTTTTGCAGTAATAACAACAATATCATTCACAGCTCATCTCGACTGTAGGTGATAGGGTCTTCCTAAAGCCATACATCAACAATCGCTAAGACAAAACTAGACAAAACAATTGGTTCACGTATTCTCATCCATGATTGAATATCTCGGCTATCACAAAATCAAGGATTCCTCGGAAAACAAACAAGAGCTAACTTTTCAAAAAAAGACCGAAGCCTTTATCAGACGTGAGAAATACACCAATGACAGTCAGGAGAAATGGAAGTTAGTTTATCAACACAACACTGAACTTTCCACTACAGGTAGACTATGTATGATAAGGCGGAACTAGAGAGTTATGGGGTTCTTTGACTGGCCAGACAGTACTACATTGGATCCTCTCTGGTTACGGTTCTTTCCTTTAGCTTACACATACAACGAATAGTCTGACCTATTCTTTACAGATTCTCCTCTGTCTTCATACACCTGACAACACTAAGATTACCATACAATTCTTCTTCACCCAAGGGGTTAACTACTACACTGTAATTGTTCAGTGGCTACTTTCTCCTTGGTAAGGATAGAAGAGACTCTTTAGCTTTGGTAAGCAGCTCTTCTAGGAGGACACTCCAAAATAAAATCATTGTTCTTTAGTCTTGGATAGTGCCATAGCCTCTATACCATGGTCTGCCACTGTCTTGGGTTAGAGTTCTCTTGCTTGAGGGTACACTCGGGCACACTATTCTATCTGATTTCTCTTCCCCTTGTTTTGTTAAAGTATATATAGTTAATATAGGAAATATCTATTTTAATGTTGTTACTGTTCTTAAAATATTTTATTTTACCTTGTTTCATTTCCTCACTGGGCTATTTTCCCTGTTGGGGTCCCCGGGCTTATATCATTCTGCTTTTCCAACTAGGGTTGTAGCTTATCAAGTAATAATAATAATAATAATAATAATAATAATAATAATAATAATAACTGATGCACTTGGTTTTCTCACTTCTAGCAATCATCATTTTACAAATCTGTTTTTTATCAGGGTTTGAATTGGAGCTGTGGACAGAAGTCGTAGTTAACCTTCTAGTAGGGGTGTAAGAATACTACCACCGTACGTCCTGTGTGTCGTAGAAAGCGACTAAAAGGACAGCTGCAGTCTTGCTTTTTAGAAAAACGCTAGGCCCACTGCCAATGGCCGTGGAAACTGCTCCTTTGCAGAGTTATTATTATTATTATTATTATTATTATTATTATTATTATTATTATTATTATTATCACTTGCTAAGCTACAACCCTAGTTGGAAAAAGCAGGATGCTTTAAGCTCAGGGGGCTCCAACAGGGAAAAGAGCTCAGTGAGGAAAGGAAACGAGGAAAAATAGATTTTAAGAACAGCAACACCATTAAAAAAATATTTCCTATATAAACTATAAAAACATTAACAAAACAAGAGGAAGAGAAATAAAATAGAATAGCGTGACCGAGTGTACCCTCAAGCAAAATAACTCTAATCCAAGATAGTGGAAAACAATGGTATTTTATCAAAGGGTAAGCCCACCGCCAATAACTGTGGTTGATGACTATAAAAACCTGATCGTAAAAACTCTCTGCCCAAATTTTAAACGATGCCTGATGCTATTAAAGGTCGCATCAGGCAGCTGACCCCTTATGTAAGGATAATGATGGGAAAGAAGAAGAGAAGAATGGAGAGAAGTCGTAGTTATTTCAATTATCAGGAGCTAACAAGAAGGACTTACGGACCTACCTAATCGGTTTAACATTATGATAAGTCATTAGATAATTCATTTAGCTTAAATAATTCATACATCCAACAAATGTATGTTCTTATAAATATTCTAAAATACGCAATTATTAACCTGTAAATATTATTCTAATTACTATGTACACATGAAAACACGTATAAGGTAAGTATGATTTGTGTATTCATGGGATATTTTATCTTGAGCATTTATACCAATGCCAAAATATATCTACAGAATATCAGTGTGTACGCAAATATACATATCTATCCATCTATTTCATAAAACACACACACATTCTATATATATATATATATATATATATATATATATATATATGTATGTATGTATATATACACACACACATATATTTATATATATATATATATATATATATATATATATATATATATATATGTGTGTGTGTGTGTGTGTGTGTGATGGTTTTTTTTCTGACAGAAGCCTGTATCCTTTTAGTTTCTCGGCATTATTTTTCAATCATAAATTCTTTTGTTCCAGCATTCAACTAGGATTACATGAGCAAGATTGGAGGTGCAAAATTTCATCAACATTCATCTAACATGAATTCAATGCTCCTGAACAATTCTTTAATACACTTCGTTTTCTGTCCCTGTTAACTAATGACAATAAGGTGTTGGTTTCTTTGCTGCATATCAAGAAAACGTCCAGTATAATGCAATGACCATTCAAATCAGTTACTTCCTGATGAGTTTGGAAATGTGAAGATAAAATGTGTTGCCTGTCTAAATGCAGAAGTAAATTTATAATTTACGTTTAAAATTTTTTGCTTTCCTGACTAATCCAGCAACACCGTTAATCTCAATACGAAGAAAAACTATCCTATTATTAAAAATATTTCAATATTTTCCTACCTTATATAATACCCAATCAATTATTTTACGCACACAATGACCGACACCGCAATATTTCAAATAATGCTCCCAATTTGATTTTTTTTATCTTATATCATGAGATACATATTTACAATCTTACAGTTTATAACATATATATATCATTGTATATTTACATAAATAATTTTTCATTTTACATATACTGTATTTACGATTGAAATTCTTACTATCTATCTAAATGTTTTTAAATAAAAATATATCGACT
>NC_090742.1:71608486-71610986 GCF_036898095.1 Palaemon carinicauda | reverse complement strand
CCATATCCATTTTCAAGGGACAAAGTAGGCCATTACATTTCTGACAACTCAACGCTCACCTCATAATTTAATTATGCAACATGAGGCCCGAACTAGGTTTGTGTACCCCAATGGCAAATGTTGCATATGCAATCTAAAACTCGTACTATAATATAGAGCTATGAAAACTGCTGATCGAAACAATGACAATACATGCCTTTATACTAAATGGTAAGCAGCTCTTCTAGGAGAAGGACACTCCAAAATCAAGCCATTGTTCTTTAGTCTTGGGTAGTGCCACAGCCTCTGTACCACGGTCTTCAACTGTCTTGGGTTAGAGCTCTCTCGCTTAAGGGTACACTATTCTATCTTCTTTCTCTTCCTCTTGTTTTGTTTTGTTAAGTTTTATGGTTTATATGGGAGATTTTTGTTTTGGTGTTGTTCTTGTCCTTAAAATATTTTATTTTTCCTTGTTTCCTTTCCTCACTGGGCTATTTTCCCAGTTGGGGCCCCAGGGCTTACAGCATCCTGCTTTTCCAACTAGGGTTGTAGCTTAGCAAGTAATAATATTAATAATATGCCCTTTATTGCAATGTCGTAACTGTTGGGGCCCCAGGGCTTATAGCATCCTGCTTTTCCAACTAGGGTTGTAGCTTAGCAAGTAATAATATTAATAATATGTCCTTTATTGCAATGTCGTAACGTTGTGGATAGGTAGTAAACATTGATGGTACTATACAATCGCGGATATCAAGACATCCCAGTATATTTTACTAAGCACCAAGAGCTCCTTTCAAAATCCTGCAATACTATAATATTCACAACCACTACATTAACGCGTAAGAGAACACTTAACCCTAATTAAATCATTCATTTGAAAATCCAAGACACTGATATCATGTCATTATGAACTAAATTATAACTTATATTCTCTCCACAGTCTACGAATCTTACCCTTAAGCTTACATTCCAAGAGAAATTGATAAGGATAAGTAGTAAAAGGAGTATTCTATGACATTAAAACGGATAAACTTAATCGTTTAAGGAAACATTTTAATACTAATGGCCGCTGTAGCTTTTTTTGCACTAGAGTGCAGGCCAGTTAATGGTGAAGTCTAGCGTATAGTCAAGAAAATAGCTGTCGATGTAAAGCCTTCCTGGAAAAAAAAAAAAAAAAACTTAAATTCTACCAACATCACTAAAAGAATAATGGCCTCCAAACAAGAATTAAAAGGGATAGAGACTCCGCTCGATCGTAAAGAAAAGAGAGAAGAGATTGAACAAAATATATGAAAGAAAGAGAAGTGAACCAATAATGAATTACAGAAAAGCCAGTGGACACGAAATTCTGAATCAAGAACACGCATGTCGTAATAGCTGGGTTTGGCGATCATCGCCATTATTCGCGTGTCAGAGACATCCCCACCCCCCTCCCCCACCCCCCAAAAATGCCTGCTGATTACACAACCTGGGGTAATATGCCATTAACCAGGCCGATATGAACCTCGGTATATCCGTAATCATACATGTATTTTACCAATTTTTAAGCCATGCCCACATTTGGCGGTTGCGACAGGATTGATTAGTACGTAAACGTAAGTCGAATTATAGTGATTTATTTGCAATGTGGTTATGTCACAGTGACATGAATTACAGCATTGTAACTCTTCTTGAAGTATTTTATTTTCCCTTGTTTCTTTTCCTCACTGGCCTATTTTCCCCGTTGGAACCCCTAGGCTTATAGCATCGTGCTTTTCCAATTAGGTGTGTAGCTTTGCAAATAATAATAATAATAATAATAATAATAATAATAATAATAATAATAATAATGATAATAATAATAATAACTGTGTTGTGAACTCATCAATGGTCATTGGCGTTTCAGCCACAGACAGCAAGATCTACCTATTTCAATCACAGTATTATTATTATTATTATTATTATTATTATTATTATTATTATTATTATTATTATTATTATTATTAAAACCCTAGTTGGAAAAGCAAGATACTTTAAGCCCAAGGGCTCCAACAGGGAAAAATAACCCAGTGAGGAAAGGATATAAAGAAACAAATAAACGATGAGAAAAAAATTAACAATAAATTATTATATTGCTCCCATTGTGTGATTTCATTTGAAAGAACATCACAAATCATACAGTTCACTGCATTTACTGCCAAGCAACCCTGGTGATTTAAGGCGATAAACGTAATTGGTGAGTCATGCAACTATTGCAATTTGAATATATTCGTAATATAATGACGACAAATGGCGACACAATTGCTTGTATTGCGTAATGCGAAATGACATGACGACAAAATTAATGACAGTTAACAGCGTATGTTTCAAATGGTCAAAACCTCCATCCTTACTTGGTGCACGTCAGACAGTTACAATTCATGGTGATTTGATCGTGATTATCGCGCAATGACGTGGTGAATTGCAACATTTCAGCATTTACAAATTAAGTGTCCTCGAATAACTAATGTTTGACTGTGTCATAACCGAGAATCATGGAATA
>NC_090742.1:71599121-71607986 GCF_036898095.1 Palaemon carinicauda | reverse complement strand
ATATTAGTGTAAGCCATAATCTAAAATCAATATTGATATTGTTTATTACAATATCAGCAACATCTGTATATCAAAATATGAAAAAAAAAAAAAAAAAAAAAAAAAAAAACGCTAAACAATGAGGAAATATAATTTACTTCTAACAAAAACCTATGAGCTTAGTTACTTGAAACCTATGGTCGGAAGCAACTAGATTAAGGAGAAAAAAAAAAAAAAAAAAAAAAAAAAATCCTGAAAAAAATTCTGGATATAAAAAAAAAATCTGGAAATAAACAAAATCTTGGAAATCATTCCAGGAGCAGGGGACAGATCCTCAATTCGTGAAGTTGTCACTATAAAAGGTGTTAGCTGTGCTCTGGAATTAGGACAAAGAGGAAGGAACTTGAATTAAGAAAGTTTGCCTTATCTCCGGCTGGCAACGGATTAAGAACTCTGAACGCCATTTCAATTTATGTGAGCCGGATTTACTCGTGTTATGAAGTTTGCGTATGATCTAAACGTGGCGGAACTTGCAGATTATTTCATAATTGTGTATACGACCCGTCAAAAAATGACGGCTAAATATTTAGATACATACAAATACGCACCCTCTCTCACCCGGGTTTGACTATCTTCTCTCTCCTACCCGAGCGACGGGGAGAGCTGAGCATGACAGGAAATATATATATATATATATATATATATATTATATATATATATATATATATATATATATATTATATATATGTATATATATATATATATATATATATATATATATATATATATATATATTATATATATATGTAAGAATGAATATATACATTTATATATATTTATAAATAATTAAATATATATATATATATATATATATATATATATATATATATATATATATAATATGTATATATAATATATATATATATATATATATATATATATATATATATATGTATATATATATATATATATAATATATATATATATATATATATATTATATATATATATATATATACATATATATATATTGAGAGAGAGAGAGAGAGAGAGAGAGAGAGAGAGAGAGAGAGAGAGGACTTGACTTTTATTTTACAGGGAATATCCTATTCCTTAGTCCTATAAAAATGAATATCTGCAAGCAAATGAGACAATATTATCAATTTCACATTTCTTGAATAATCACATATATACGATAATTAAATTTTCAACACTCACATATTCCCACAAGCATAGGGTGGCCCAAAAGATGAACTACATAGCGGCCGCTGCCACACTGCTGAAGCATGGATAAACTTCCCTGATTCATACACATACACAAGTTGCTCATAAGCAGTAATGCAAACCCTTCTACACATACTGCGCCATTCATCTATATTTCGTTACTTTCACAGAAGCCTTTTCTATCTAATACCTTTCACGATGTCCATCCAGGTGTACCAACCGTGTGTCACACGATCGTAAATAGTTCATTATGTGCATATATTATGCTTGTATCTTCGCTCTTCCCTCGCATTAAAGAGAACCAGAATAAACATGCCTGCTTTTCTCCTCTATAACAGTGTCTGTTTTTTAACATGAAATTTCTTGTTGCTTTGAGCTTTTGTATATAAAGGAGAGTGTTCTATAATAAATTCACTCAGTTGCTTCATAGTCTTTGAGTCACAACCTTCTCTCGGCCCGTCACACAAGCTTTCCTAGATCTTCTAGCATACTCCGAAACAATACTCTCGAGTTATAGTTTTCACAAATGTATTGCAGTTTTTTTTTTCGAAGTTACAGAAAATTCAACTACTTAAAATTCCAGATTCATACTTTCTTCTTTGTTTATATTTGTAAAAATTTTACGCGTCTCATCACTGTTCTCCATCCAAACTTTTATAATGTTATGATATTACGCAAACAATAACCTCAGCAGCTTCGACTTTTATCTTTCGTTTAAATTCAGCCACCGCACACTACATCCATAAAGGAAAGTTGGTTCAACCATTCTTTCATACATCTCCCACTTTAGTTTCTATGAATATTGTGTCCCCAATAAATTTCATATACACCCTTTTACTTTTCTTGCGTCACTAGTTTCCAGCTCACATATTCTCCCATCCTAATATGATTCAATATATTTACCAACAAAAATCTATACAAATGAAAAGAAAAGTCATTTTCCACCTCGTCCTGAAAAATTGCGACACCTAACAATTAGAAAATTGGTTCACTGAAGCGTTTATTCACGGTAGGATGAGTTCTTAGAAATACAACGCTGTTGATAAACGACAACGCATAAATGCACGTACATGCAAGAGGAACTTTAATACACAAAATCCAGACTGCAATTTATACTTGAACAATGCGGTAAGTCACCGGATTCTCCACAAAGTTACGACAAGGCTTCATCAGACTTAACCTGCTAATCTCATAATCCATATTGATTGAGAAAAATGAAGACGGAAGTTGACGGTAATATTTTATTTATCCGGCTTAACTCGACCATGATTGGAGTATTTCATCAAATATGATACAGATTTGATGTCAGCTTTGCTTCATATAATTTATAGGTGTCTTTCGTTTTTTTTCAAATCGATTTGTTATCTTCCCATTGCCTTAAAGCTCTATGAATTAATTTACCATACTTTGTGTATGAATACATATATGCCATTACATACATCTCCTATTGTAAATTCAACCTACATTTTCCTAAGTTCTACTTATGATCTAATTCACAATATTTTGTATAAAACACATATGTGCTATTACATAGATCTCTTACTGTAACTTCAACTTTCATTCTCCTTAAGTTCTATTATGATTTGGTTCACCATTTTGGATAAATACATATATGCTATTACATACATCTCTACGTTCCAATTATAATTTGATTAAAAATATTTTATATAAAATATATATGTGCTATTACATACATCTCCTACGTTCCCATTATAATTTGATTAAAAATATATTATATAAAATATATATGTGCTATTACATACATCTCCTACGTTCCAATTATAATTTGATTAAAAATAATTTATATAAAATATATATGTGCTATTACATACATCTCCTACTGTAAATCCAACCTTCATTCTCCTTAAGTTTTATTGTGATATGATTCACCATTTTTGTATAAATACATATATGCCATTACATACATCTCCTACTGTAAATTCAACCTTCATTCTCCTTAAGTTCCATTATAATTTGATTCACCATTTTTGTATAAATACATATATGCCATTACATACATCTCCTACTGTAATTCAACCTTCATTCTCCTTAAGTTCCATTATAATTTGATTTACCATTTTTTGTATAAATGCATATATTCCATTACATACATCTCCTCCTGTAAATCCCGCCTCCATTCTCCTAAGTTCCATCGAGGGGAATTAACGAGACCTTGCATAATCTAAGGCCCGAATTCAATCCATCGTCTTAATCGAAATGAAACACCTATTCAAGTGATTTCCTTCGATTAAGACTCGAATAGCTCTCCTCCGGAAGAGGAAAGACCCGAGTAGGGATGCCACCAATTACACCAATGGAGCTTCGACCCATATGATCGTTATTGGCAAGACACAGGCACCACTGGAGGAAGGGGGAGGGGGAGGGGGAGGGGGGAGGAGAGGGAGGAGGAAGGGGGTGAAGACAAAGGGATAATCGCTCTTCGGTAACTACATTAGAGTTCCTCTCTCTCTCTCTCTCTCTCTCTCTCTCTCTCTCTCTCTCTCTCTCCTCTCTCTCTCTCTCTCTCTCTCTCTCTCTAGAAAATTGCGATTACTGTAGAAATATTGATTTCACGCATATATCCTCCTTATCTTTGTGACAAAAGCGTCAATAATTTCAACACAAACTGCGAATGAGAACAGAAAAAGGCAACACACACACACACACACACACACACACACATATATATATATATATATATATATATATATATATATATATAATATATATATATATATATATATATATATATACAGAGAGAGAGAGAGAGAGAGAGAGAGAGAGAGAGAGAGAGAGAGAGAGAGAGAGAGAGAGAGAGCCGAAACACTAAACTTAGTCAAGTTTACTTCAACATCTTTTGTGCAAGAAGCGAATATCGCCTAGAAAAAGAATTATAAACTTACTTGAAAATTCATCAAAAGGAGAGAAAAAAAAAAAAAAACCGAGTGTCCTAAACTCACCAACGCAAATGGGTCTGAGTAATCTCTGTTGTAATTTCACTTTAAATCTCTTTCATCAAACCTTCCAATCCCTTTTTCCATCTATTCCTTTTCAATCCCATGTAACTAATCTGGATTCCTACTGAATGGAGATCACTCGGATCGGATTCTGCCATGGTAGAGTCGCCAGTAGAATCGCAGGTGAATTGCGCAGGACACGTTCATAATACGTAAAGAAAAAAAATATAAGAAATATGTTATCACTATTGAAAAAAAAATATAATCAAAATTGTGTATTCTTTTGCAAAACAATGAAAAGAGTCAAGCAAAAATAAAAAAGAAAAAAAAATAAGAAATATGTTATCACTATCAAAAAAAAAAATTAAAAATTTGGGTCTTCTTTTGCAAAACAATGAAAAGAGTCAAGCAAAAATAAAAAGAAAAAAAAATAACAAATATGTTATCACTATTAAAAAAAAAAATAATCAAATTTGGGTCTTCTTTTGCAAAACAATGAAAAGAGTTAAGCAAAAATAAAAATATCATAATACGTAAAGAAAAAAAAAATAACAAATATGTTATCACAATTAAAAAAAAATAATCAAAAATTTGGGTCTTCTTTTGCAAAACAATGAAAAGAGTCAAGCAAAAATAAAAATATAATACGTAAAGGAAAAAATAAAAACATGTTATCGCTATTAAAAAAAAAATCAAAATTTGGGTCTTCTTTTGCAAAACAATGAAAAGAGTCAAGCAAAATAAAAATATCATAATACGTAAAGAAAAAAATAACAAATATGTTATCACAATTAAAAAAATAATAATAAAAATTTGGGTCTTCTTTTGCAAAACAAGAAAGAGTCAAGCAAAAATAAAATATCATAATACGTAAAGAAAAAAAATAAAAACATGTTATTGCTATTAAAAAAAATCAAAATTTGGGTCTTCTTTTGCAAAACAATGAAAAGAGTCAAGCAAAAATAAAATATCATAATACCTAAAGAAAAAAAAATAACAAATATGTTATCACTATTAAAAAAAATAATAAAAAATTTGGGTATTCTTTTGCAAAAACAATGAAAAGAGTCAAGCAAAAATAAAAATATCATAATACGTAAAGAAAAAAAATAAAAACATGTTATTGCTATTAAAAAAAATCAAAATTTGGGTCTTCTTTTGCAAAACAATGAAAAGAGTCAAGCAAAAATAAAAATTAAAAACTAGAAAAAAAAATGTGGATTCGCTATTGAAAAAAAAAATCAAAATTTTTGCTCTTTCTCCTTTGCAATATAATGAAAAAAAAAAAGTAAGGAATAGATAAAATTTTAAAAAAAAATTATGAAAATGTGCTATGGCTATTGAAAAAAATTCAAAAATTTTGCTCTTCTTTTCTTTTGGAATACAATAAAAAAGCTAAGTACACATAAAGAAAAAAAATATGCATTCCCTATTGAAAAAAAAAATATAAAAATTTTTGATTTTATTTTTTTTTGCAATGCAATGAAAAAAGTAAAGGAAAAATAAAAATCAAGAAATATAAAAGAAAATGTGCTATCACTATTGAAAAAAAAAAATAGAAATTTTGCTCTTCTTTTGCAATATAAAGTGAAGTAAAAATGCAAATATAAAGAAATATGCATTCGCTATAGGAAAAAAATCAAAACTCTATTCTTCTTTTGCAATACAATAAAAAAATTAAGTACAAATAAGATAAAAAAATAAAAAAAAAGATGTGCATTAGCTACTGGAGAAAATCACAATTTCACTCTTTCTTTTGCGAATAAAATTTTTAAAATATGAAAAAATTGTACATTTGCTTTTGGAAAAAAATAAAGATTCTACTCTTTTCTTACAATACAAGGAAAAAAGTAAAAAAACAAATGAAATTTTTAGAATATAAAAAAAAATGCATTTGCAAGAAAAGAGTAGATTTTTTAAAATCTACTCTTCTCTTGCAACACAATAAAAATAAAAGTACCAACAAAAAAATAAAAAAATGTGATATCGCTAATGAAAAAAAATACAGAATTATTCTCTTTAAGAAAGAGTAAAAAAAAAGTAAAATACCTAAGAAAAAATTCAAAATAGAAATAAAAATGTGCTATCGCTATTAAAAAAATATATTTTAACTTTCTTTCTTTTATAAAACAACGAAAAAAAAAAGTAAAGTACCATCAATAATGAAATTAGAAATAAAAATGTGCTATCGCTATTGAAAAAAAAAATTTCACATTTTTTCCATTTACTAAACAATGAAAAAAATAAGTGACAGCAATAATGAAATTAGAAATAAAAATGTGCTATCGCTATTGGAAAAAGACAACAATAATTTCACTCTTTATCTTTTTCAAAACAATGAAAAATGAGTAAAATACCAACAATAATAAAAGAAGCAAAAATGGGCTAAAGTTATTAAAAAAAAATCCCTTTTTTTCAAATCAATGAAAAAAAGTAAAGTACCAACAATAACAAAAGAAACAAAAATGTGCTATTGCTATTAAATATATATATATATATATATATATATATATATATATATATATATATATATATATATATATATAAAATTCATTTCCTTTTTTCAAAATAATGAAAAAAGGTAAAGTACCAACATTAAAGAAAATAGAAATAAAAATGTGCAATCGCTATTAAAAAAAATAATAATTTCACTCTTTTTCTTGTTAAAAAAAAAAAAGTCAAGTAACCAGCAGCTCTTATTCCCGCGTGACCCCTGCGAGGCAGATCGTGCACCAATTCCCCGTATTTTCACATTTCTTAGAAGCTCAGCAAACGCAGGAGAGTGTCATGGGAAAAAAAACACCTTCGTAAAAAAATACCCAGCGGAGAAACTCAAGTCTCAAGTCTTGTCAGGGACGTTTCAGCGAGTGTGATCTTGGGACTGGTCAATGTCGGCATTCGTTCGTCAGGGAGTTTAAGGCAAGAAAATTATATCCTTTGGGGATACATAATCTACACTGTTAAAAAAAATTGCATTAGATAAAACGGTAAATGCCTGGCAACATTTATTCCAGGATTTTTACCGTTTTAAAAACGGATATATTGACGTAAAGGAGTGATACTGACGGATATATTAACGAAAAGGAGTGATATTAACGGATATATTGGCATAAAGGAGTAATATTGACGGATATATTGACGTAAAGGAGTGATATTAACGGATGTATTGACGTAAAGGAATGATATTGATGCAAATGAGTGATATTGATGGATATATTGACGTAAAGGAGTAATATTAACGGATATATTGACGTAAAGGAGTGATATTGACGGATATATTGACGTAAAGTAGAGAATTTAACGGATTATATTGACGTAAAAGGAGAGATACTAACGGATATATTGACGTAAAGGAGTGATATTAACGGATATATTGACGTAAAGGAGTGATATTGACGGATATATTGACGTAAAGGAGTGATATTGACGGATATATTGACGTAAAGGAGTGATGTTAACGGATATATTGACGTAAAGGAGTGATATTGACGGATATATTGACGTAAAAGGAGTGATATTGACGGATATATTGACGTAAAGGAGTGATGTTAACGGATATATTGATGTAAAGGAGTGATGTTAACGGATATATTGACGTAAAGGAGTGATATTACGGTCACCAACCGGTAAAATATAAGAACAAATATGGTGAAAATTACGGTCACCTGTATTTTACTGAAATACGGTTGGGAACTGTATATTTTTACGGAGAATTTCCAATTAAAATAGCGTTTTTTTCAAAATGTATCTTGAATATGCCTCTTTAATACAGATACATCTCTACTGAATCGACATTTCATTTAATTATCAGTTTTTAGATATTCCTGTTGGATTATTTTATTGTATATATCCATGAAAACTTCGCAATATAATGTAAGTACTCTATCTGCCATTCCCACATTCTATTTTAAACAATTTGTTTGGCCCACCTGATAAGATTCTTCTAACAGGTAACCCATTATTGTATTTTACCCATTCAAGTCCATCTCATTTCAGTAAAGCATCTAGCAACTCAGATGTGAATTACAGAATCCTTCCATTTCAGGAAACTCTGTGTGTACGCTTGCAATATTAGACAGAAAAACCTTCATATCAGCAGGCCCTTCAAGATATCTCATGAAAGTAACTATAGTCCATTTCTTTTAGCGATGCATATTTGCACCGACTCGCAGCGGTGCCCTTTTAGCTCGGAAAAGTTTCCTGATCGCTGATTGGTTGGAATTATCTTGCCCAACCAATCAGCGATCCGAAACTTTTCCGAGCTAAAAGGACACCGCTGCGAGTCGGTGCAATATGCATCGCTAAAAGAAATGGACTATAAATAACCCAAAGATAAAGACAATAACGGGATATATACTGTAACTCCATTTCCCTTAAAAGCTTTTCAATTTATTTGTTTCAATACAACCGATATTTCAAGTAGCTGCTCTGTTTGAATCCATTTACCTCCTCCATTAAGACTATTCCTCTTAATTTAATTACACTTGTTAAGCTGAGAAAATAGCCATGAAGATTAAAGACGATATTCCTAAATGAGAATTCTCTTGCAATTTTCATTTGCAAAACCAAGTACCGTGAGGTGATTATTGTGTAATGCACGGTGATTACAATTAATTTAAAGGGACCCGCTCCATAAAGTAATTAATGCTCATCAAACTCGGATATAATTTGTTCAACGAATGCTCCCTATCGTAAATACACGATTA
>NC_090742.1:71586621-71591621 GCF_036898095.1 Palaemon carinicauda | reverse complement strand
TATATATATATATATATATATATATATATATATATATATATATATATATATATATATATATATATATGTGTGTGTGTGTGTGTGTGTGTGTGTGTGTGTGTGTTTAAATCTGAAACATAAGATAAATATAAAAGGCGAATACTCAAGAGGCAATAAAGGCTGAAAGAAGCACAGAAAGCCGTAAGTTTAATAATATCGAGAGATCATTCAATGGATAGAATAAAAAGCATTATATCAACCTTCAGGTTTAAGTCTGTCTCGATTAGAGATTATTAATAATTTTATACAAGGAGCGAGAGCAGACTTAATACACTGAAATATACATAGAACCTTACTGGAAGGGAGGGAGAAACCTCTATGACAACCAATCTCACAAGAGTTCTGGAAAAATGGCATATTTTTTTCAGGTTAATTTGTCTCTGCGTCAATTAATAAACTTATGTATTTTTTCATGAATAAATATCAGTTTTGAAGTGATTAAACTTATAAGTTATGAAGTAATTAAACTTATCAATTTGAAGTGATTAAACTTATAAGTTATGAAATGATTAAACTTATCAATTTTGAAGTAATTCAATTTATCAGTTTTGAAGTGATTAAACTTATCAGTTTTGAAGTGATTAAACTTATCAGTTATGAAGAGATTAAACTTATCAGTTATGAAGTGATTAACTTATCAGTTATGAAGCGATTAAAATCATCAATTTTAGAGTGATTTGCTTATCAGTTATGAAGTGATTAAACTTATCAATTCTGAAATGATTAAACTTATCAATTCTGAAATGATTAAACTTATCAATTTTGAAGTGATTAAACTTATCTGTTATGAGGTGATTAAACTTATCAATTCTGAAGAGACTAAACTTATCAATTCTGAAAAAATTAAACTTATCTGTTTAGAGGTGAATAAACTTTGATTTTTTCCTGTGGGGGGAGGGGGTTAAATAGCTGTTACGCAGAGACTGAAATACAAAATATATAATCATGAAATATCCTTGAATTATTAAATGGCATTTAAACTTGAATGAAATTTAGTGGAAATCTTAAATTTCAATTATCCAAGCCCACGAATAAACAGCTATACCTCTAAAACACCCTGTTATATCCTTCCAACAAGTCAATGAATACTAAAAACTACTCGAGGCTTTACGCAAAACATGATTACCAATGCTTACAGCTACACAGTAAAACAATGTACGGTACATGGTCTTGTATGTAAGGATCTATTAGAAATTCTTTTTTTTTTTTTTTGATTAATTAATTTCATAGAGTCTCACAAGTTAAAGATTTTAGGCAAATTATGGGCCAATATCAATAATCATTGCGTTATCTTAATTTCATAAAGGGTCATCCCATTTAGCTGATACGACAATATTGATTTACATAATCCGTATATATATATATATATATATATATATATATATATATATATATATATATATATATATATATATATATATATATATATATATATATATATATATATATATAATTCAGAGCTTTTATATCACTAAGATTAAATGATGAAATGGGTATAATACATTTCTTATAAAAACCACAACCACAAAGTATTACTTATACAATAAAATAATTGTATGATGGCGAGGACAACAACAATAAGGATACAGTTCTGTTCGGTACCAGCAAAATTGCAGCAGATTCTGGTGAAAAAAAAAAAAAAAAAAAAAAAGGAGGAAACTCGGTGTCGATATCGAACAGTTCATACCAAAAACTAAAGTTCTTTTGGAAATCAGGAAGTAAACATCTCGACTATTTATGAACACGAATAAATTAATTTTACAAAGAGAGGTTGAAATGTGTTAATATTCTCTCATTAGCTACGGTAAGCAACTCTTCTAGGAGGACACTCCAAAATCAAACCGTTGTTCTCTAGTCTTAAGTAGTGCCATAGCTTCTGTACCATGGTCTTCCACTGTCTTGGGTTAGAGTTCTCTTGCTTGAGGATACACTGGGGCACTACTCTAGTTTTTAATAGTTCATATGGGATATATTTATTTTAATGTTACTGTTCTTAAAATATTTAATTTGTCCTTGTTTTCTTACCTCACTGGTCTATTCAACCGGTTGAAGCCCCTGGGCTTATAACATCCTGTTTTTCCAGCTAAGGTTGTGGCTTAGCTATTGATAATAATAATAATAATAATAATAATAATAATAATAATAATAATAATAATAATAATAATAATAATAATAATAATAATAATAATAATAACATTATTGGAAAAATAATCGAGCATCATGAGTTGAATTAATTGTCCAAAGCTTGTAATAATTATACATAATGAATTTAAAGAGTCAATTGATTTTTGTTTAATCGTAAAATACTTCCGTCTTCAGTTTTCTCATACATTGATCCGATTCTCGTAGCAAAAGAACCGTGAAAAGGTCAGGTTAAACAAAGCCCCAACGACGGAAGGCTGCAGTAAAATATTCATCAATTCTCGATACTCAATCGATCTACTCACCGACTGTATCTCGAAGAGAGAAATGCTACAGATACCACGCGTAAAGACACAATCTTTACCCATGAATTTTGTCTAATATAAGAAGTATAAGTATGTTTTTAGGCGTGAATATACTTATGTAGATATTATACATGTATTGTGTGCCTAAAAGTTACAAGTCAAAACGGAAATAAAAACGATAAGAAACGGCTTGTAAAAGAATTAATCTATTTAATTTAGTGCACAATATTGTTTTAACATCACATCAGCTTAAGCATCCCTACGAAATCTATTCGATATGATGATATATATATATATATATATATATATATATATATATATATATATATATATATATATATATATATATATACATACATTTATATATATATATATATATATATATATATATATATATATATATATATATATATATATATGTATATATATATATATATATGTGTGTGTATGCAAAAACTCACAGATCACGTGATGTTCATATATAAAAAACTAGGGAAAATGAAGTGAATCCTCACTAGTTTTATCTCAGACTTCTAGATGACTCTTGAAGAATAACTGGTCAGGATTCACTCTATATTTTTAATTTCAAAGTATTTTTCAATAACTGTACATATATGTATACAAACACACACACATGATGCTCATATTATTCGCTGAGTCATATTCACTGCATGTGAAGACACTAAGCATGAGAAATGACATTCTTATTCACACACAAAGAGAGAGAGAGAGAGAGAGAGAGAGAGAGAGAGAGAGAGAGAGAGAGGAGAGAGAGAGAGAGAGAGCTCCCCTCCCTCACCTCGTACAACAAAAACATTCTCATCGATTCTCATATTATTCGCTGAGTCACTAAGCCTGAGAGAGAGAGAGAGAGAGAGAGAGAGAGAGAGAGAGAGAGAGAGAGAGAGAGAGAGAGAGAGAGAGAGAGATATGAGAAAAAAATATCGATATAATAACATTAACGACAATTGATTGATTGATTGATTTAAGGTTTTCAGGCATCCTGACATCTAAGGTCATTGACGCCGATATCATTTAGTTTATATTTACGAAAAAGTTAAAGAATATTCAATTAAAACCATAAAAGTTGAATGTCATTATAAACGTTAACGACAAGATCCAACTTAATTATACCCACACCTTTTATTCCCAAAGGCTCCAGTGGTCCCTCAATCCTTAACCTGGCATACCAGCGGAGATGCTAGGACTCTACACAAAGGACAGGAACAAAGGAAGGAATCATTCTTCTTAAAGCGAGTTGATTAAATAAAGGCAATGATTATCTAGGAAGATGAGTCCTGTCGACTCGTGTTAAAATATCATAAATGGTTTGCTATGTTTATATGGAAATTATTTTGGAAATTATTTTGGAAATTAACTTTAAAGTGTGTATATGTGTTAAGGAGTTGTAAAGATCAGATGTAAGTGAGAAGAACATTAAGAACTTCATATTGATTGTTATGAATGTTCTGGCACTTAAGTATTTTGTCATGACATTAAGAATAAAAAATTGACATCACATTTGAGACTTTTATATAGATGATAATTCTAAAAACAATTAGTATGGTAATTATTGTTGTACTTATAAAAATTAGGACATTATTAACTCTTTATTGACTGATATGAATGTTCTGGCACTTCACTGCTTTATCATGTAATTAAGAAAAAAAAATGACATCACATTTGAAACTTTTATATAGATGATAATTCTAAAAACAATTATCACGGTGATTACTAATGTTCTTTTAGAAAACTAGTGCATCTACGCTTTTGGAGATTTTCCGTAAAAATCGGTACAAATCCTGAAACAAATGCTGTCAGGCATTTACCGTTTTAAAAACGGATATATTGACTCAAAGGAGTGATATTACGGTCACCAACCCGTAAAAGATAATAACAAAGTAGGGTAAAAATTACGGTTACCTATATCTTACTGAAATATAGCTGAGAACAGTATATATTTATGAAGAAATTCCGATTAAGGTTACAGTTTTTTTTTTTTAACAGTGTACCGGCAGTAAAAGTAGTAAATACCATAGATAATTTAAGTGACAAAAACAAAAATCATTGGGCTTACTTAATTAATTTTTATGAAGGCCATCAACACGTAGAAAAAAACAACCCTTAAAATAAGCCAAAGAAATAATTAAAGTGACAAAAACAAAAATCATTGGGCTTACTTAATTAATTTTTATGAAGGTAATCAACACGTAGACAAAAACAACCCTTAAACTAAGCCAAAGAAAAAAAAAATGTGGAAAAGCAAAAGAATTTTGGCCACCTCCCCAAAGATGGCTGGAATGTACCAAAACAGTAGTTACAATCTGTCGCTGGGTGCAATGGGAGGCTTCAAAATTCGCTTGCTCATGAACTTGGCCCTCAAAAAGATCTTGAACTTTCGTCCCTTCCATTTCCCACATGGCTTCCTCCAAGGCAACAACCATAAATTGCTTTATACCTGGAGTTTCAGTTTTATTTTTTTTATCAACCTTTGGTGTTTTACTCTGGCATACT
>NC_090742.1:71574121-71584121 GCF_036898095.1 Palaemon carinicauda | reverse complement strand
ATGGAAAATAGAGAATTACGTGAGCCAATAATTGCACGCAACGGTGAGCAAGTTCTGTCTTTCTCGCTCGGTCTGAAAACATCAGAAGCTAAAAATCTGCTGGGGGAACATAAAAGGCCGTCCTAAGTTACGAGAGTAAAGAGACTTAAATTTCAATATCAAAGGAGAAGACACTTCTTGATGAGATTAGAATTCTTGCCAGACCTCACAAAGCGAGGAGCGTGTGGGTAACACATGCATACGCACATACACATACAGTTGAAACACACACAAACACACACACGCGTATTCTTTCCCTCATCCTGAATGCTAAAGCTCACATGCGTACGCACATACACATACAGTTGAAACAAACACACACACACGTGTATTCTTTCCCTCATACTAAATGCTAAAGCTCAAGGCAGAGACCTGTCCCCCCCCCCCCCCCCCCCCGGTATTAGGACCCCAGCCAAAGAAGGCGACAAACATCAAGACCTGATAAAGAAAGAGAAATGGGAACGGTCTTCGCAGAATAATTAATGTGTTGCGGTGGATTTAATTTTTCAAAATGGTTTTCTTGTAAGGCTCCGAGCGGTCTTTTCCATATAAAGATTTGATTTCGTATTTTCAAATAGAAATTAAATGGTTCATCGTCCAATAGCATACTGCGCTAACAATAAGAATAAAAAATACCGAATGTTTCACAATGAATGGCTCGTACTATGTAGCAAATGCTTCAGAATTATGGAAAAGATAAATAAAAAGATAGTGAAAAAAGAAAATTAAGTTAAAAGCCTAAGTTAACCGTAAATCTAAATTTTAGGCTTATAAATAAGCAAAATAAATCACTTAGAATTAGAGATGGGGACGGAATAATTCACAAGCATTTATCACATTATTTTTATCTAAGAATATTTTAAGCAGACAATCATACATTTGCGCATTCTGTTAAATGCCTAATAAAACAGGAAATAAAAGGAATTGCATCTTGGTATCTTCTAACATGAAACCACAGAATTTTCCAGAATTTCACATCACAATCGTCACCCCAGGATCTGTATAAACTCTCAACTCCTAAAATAGAGATGGAGAACCCATCAATGCCAAAGGAACCCTTTTCCACGACCCCAAAAGCAGATTTTAAACAAATCCATATTTCTTCAGGTCTTAACAACTTAAAATTGTAATGTTCCTTCGTATACACAATTAGACTACTTTCACTGAGGCCATCAGAAACGATGACTAAATTCTGCACATAAAAACAGATCGATGGTTTTGTTAGAGCTACTGAAAAATTCTTTTCATTGATAATCAGGTAACTTTTAATTTTGTAAGGACTGTAACGAATGCCTTGAGAGACTTCTCATTTTTATTCTGAATGTTGAAAGAGAAGATTTATCTGAACAATTGGATTATATATTAGTATTGGAATAAAGTTATTTAATTATCTGTGAGTGGATTATTTAATTATCAGTAAGTATTATACCATTTCGCTTTGGTTTGGTTAGCTCATTTATATTTTCTTTGGTTATATAGTGAGATAGTTCAGTTAGCTGGGAGAGTTTGTAAGTTTATTTTCATTGCAGGCAGTACTTCCTCATTTGGTCCACATCTGTTTTGTGAATTGTCATATTTGTATTTGACGGAAACGATTATGAATTTAGACAGACTGCTCTTGGAAATATTGAATTAGATAGTGATGACCTGAACTATAGTGAGAAATTTGAATTGAATTGTTCTTGGTGCAAATTGGTGTCGATGATAATGACATGGACCACATAAGATTGACTGGAGTTTTACCTGGCCCATGGAACTATGGCAAAATACCATTTAAGACACCAGTTTAGTGTGGTCGACGTTTCATCTCTCTCTCTCTCTCTCTCTCTCTCTCTCTCTCTCTCTCTCTCTCTCTCTCTCTCTCTCTCTCTCTCTCCCCATGTATGTGTATATATAAATATATGTATATATATATATATATATATATATATATATATATATATATATATATATATATATATATATATATGTATGTATGTATGTATATATATATATATATATATATATATATATATATATATATTTAAGTATACATAACTTCACATATTTATACATATATATGTATATACATATAAATACATATATATATATATATATATATATATATATATATATATATATATATATATATATATATATATATATATATATATATATATATATACATATATTCATATATATTACATTTTACATATATATTAAAAAATATATATATGTAAATGCATATATATATATATATATATATATATATATATATATATATATATATATACACATATATATATGTATACACACACACATATATATATATATATATATATATATATATATATATATATATATATATATATATATATATATATATAATGTCATGTACATATGTATTTATTTTTTCAAATAAAGCACAAATATCCTTTAATATCAAATTCGCTCTGCGACGAGTTCAAAGACCCATAGGAAAATTCCTTTAGTGATAAGTACTTCTGCCCTCAGGATTCGAACCTGAGCATCGATCGATATAAGGATAATTAGACTTTAGTACACTTTATATATATTACTTTTTTTTGTGAATTGTGTTTCGATATTAGTAGTCCTTAGAAATATAGGTTTATACATTTAATTTTGTATGTTGTGAATTGTGTTTTGATATTATTAATCTTAAGAAATATAGGTTTGAAGGTCACATTTACTTTAAATATCATTTCTCTTCAAGAGTTCAGAAACAAATAATGAAAGGCGAAAGATTCTGTTGAGACTTTTCATAACTAAGTTGGATATAAAGGGACCGACTTTATTTTACAATCCGGAAAAACGACAACCATAAATATCTGATAAAAAGTTAGTAAAATACAGACAAACCGCAATTTTTGCGAGAATAAGGAAAAAATTGTCTTTAAAACACCAATGATTCACAAAGGAAGAATTCATAAAACCATAAACTAAGGGTATATTGTACTCTAAAGGCAACCCCTGGAGCTTCAACTTTACCAAGAGTGTCCGCGGCAGGCCAATGTCTCGTTTAACCCTAAAGGGAAAAAATGGGGCCTAAAAAACAAGAGTAATAGGAAAATCAGTCCTTACATGAAGTAGAGAAAACACTTTTTTTTTCGGAAAGAACATGTAAAAGTATTGTCTGATATTTGGAATCAATGATGAATGGCATTAGTATTAACTAGACTTATAAAAGCATCAAACGCTTAAATACAAATCTACAGAAAAATACCAAGATTAATGCCCCTAACTTCTGACGTTAATAAAAGCATCAAACGCTTAAATACAAATCTACAGAAAAATACCAAGATTAATGCCCCTAACTTCTGACGTTAATAAAAGCATTAAACGCTTAAATACAAATCTACAGAAAAATACCAAGATTAATGCCCCTAACTTCTGACGTTAATAAAAGCATCAAACGCTTAAATACAAATCTACAGAAAAATACCAAGATTAATGCCCCTAACTTCTGACGTTAATAAAAGCATCAAACGCTTAAATACAAATCTACAGAAAAATACCAAGATTAATGCCCCTAACTTCTGACGTTATCCAATATTATGTTTAATTCCATATGACAAAAGTTCTTTCAGATAATCTGTTACTAGATACATCTTTAAAGGCCACCCATGAATGGCAGAGGCAAGGGACAGAGACATTGCCCTAGCTTGCAGGGCAATGCCCTAGAGACTGACCATACATATACATGATCAGCGTCAAAGCCCCCTCTCCAACCAAGCTATGACCAGGTAAGGCCAGACCATGGCTCCCCCAAACAACGCATCCTCAGCTCACAAGGATGGTGAGGTTGCAGACACTACTAGAAACTATCGAGTTTGAGCAGGACTCGAACCCTAGTCCGGCAGAACGTCAAACAAGGACGTTTCCAATTGGCCACCATTAACTAAAAAAAATAAATCGAAAGAAAGAAGCAATACAACGTATCGAAGCGTGGCACTGGAACTAGAAAATAAATCTCTCACCAAGACAATAGACGAACGCCAAGTAACGAAAGATCGATAAAGGAAAACAGCGTTGCACAGAAGAAAATTTCGTTCAAGGATAAAAACTGGACAGGTAAAATTGCCGCCGGTGATAAGTTGGATGATATGGTTTCAAGCGAGAAGGGGTCTAGCAGTTTGAACTTTACTATCGTCGTATATTTTTTGTAAGATTGTCTTTCTTCTTCTTAGAGTGAGCTTTTGATTCTTCCCGTGTATATAAAATACAATAATACTGAAAGGAAATTAATAATGAAGATAATTAAAAGCATATCATCGTCCACGAAAATTTATAACAAATCTGTAGACTGGTAATAATTTTATAGCTGTGATGTCAATGTATCCTCTTCTTTAGGTAATATTAACAATTTATATTGATCATTTCATAGATATCATCAACACATTCATTAATCTACTGTTGATACCTGTAACCATGAGAGAGAGGGAGAGAGAGAGAGAGAGAGAGAGAGAGAGAGAGAGAGAGAGAGAGAGAGAGAGAGAGAGAGAGAGAGAGAGAGAATCATATGAAAAAAGTAAACATTAACTACTATTTCCTGCTTTGTACAATGTGTTTGCCTGTGTAGAGGAGAAAAAGTTTCTCTTAGGTAAATTGGAGCTAACTATAAAAAAAAAAAAATTAATATTTAGGATTTGAATAGCCTAGTAATTATACATAAACACATATACACACACATACACACAAACACGCAAATAGAGCTACACATGAACACACCACATATTCCTTCCAATATTGTTATCGGCAGATTCCATTACCAAATTTCATTACACAAATTTGGATTTTAAAGGACCTCAGTACTTCAGTACCAATATCATCCACGTGAATCAACAAATTATCTAACAGCTGTCAATATTATCAGCATAGGACAATCAGTCTCATCAATTCCACATTACAGATCGCCATCATTATCATCTACGTCTTCCTAACCATCATTATTCCGTATATAATTCCTACTTCATTAACACCTGCATTATCCAAACTCTCATTATCATCTATATCATACATCATCCTAACCATTATTATCACCTACGTTATCCTAACCATCATCATCACCTCCATCACCATAACCAACATTATCACCTACATCACCCTAACCCTTATTATTACTTACAACACCCTAACCATCATTATCACCAACACCACCCTAACCATCATTATCACCTACAAACTCCTAACCATAATTATCACCTACATCATCTTAACCATCATTATTATCTACATCACCCTAACCATCATTATCACTTACATTATCCTAACCATCCTCATCACCTACATCACCCTAACCATCATCATCACCTACATCACCCTAACCATCATTATCACCTACCCCTTCCTAACCATCATCAAAACAAGTGTAATCAAAACGCTGCTGGGTTAAACGTACCCACTTGAAGCGTACCCCTTTTTTCACACACGAAATGAAGCTATTAATTAAATTTTCTGGCAACTTTCCCATGCGCTTAAATCCTTAAGCGCCCCGTATTTAAGTTTGGAAGAGATTATTCCTGAGTTATACTGGAAGAAAAAGTTCGGATCTTTGTCTCCACTTTATGTATTACTTACTGTCTAGTATTTTTTGTGATACACATAGAATTGACTATTGTGTTAATCTTATTAAAGAATTGCTTGCTGTTTAATTTTAACATTATTCTATAGTTCTTATTCTTTGTTAAAATGAAAATACGTATTTCTAGTTATGAAATGGTAGGCCTATATGCACTAGGAAAGATTTATCAATTCAATTACTTATTTTTATCGAGTTTCTTAGTTTCTTACACAAAATTAAATATATTTAATTGTCACCATACATCATCATCACTATCATCATCATCCTTATCTCCTCCTACGCCTATTGACGCAAAGGGCCTCGGTTAGATTTCGCCAGTCGTCTCTATCTTGAGCTTTTCATTCAATACTTTCACCATACAATCACAAATAAATGAAAGACTAAAGAAGAACGAATATAAATATTCATTCTATGAATGAAATCCTTGTTAGATCTTTCGTAAAGTCTAATATTCTAAGGCCCTTGATGGCATAAGGCCAGGTTATAATAATAATAATAATAATAATAATAATAATAATAATAATAATAATAATAATAATAATAATAACAATAATAATAATAATAATAATAATAATAATAATAATAATAATAAAAGAACGGAGACGTGAATTACATAACAGCCGATTACCAATAAAGGTCACTATAAAACCAAAGGTTAATATTTATATTGCATAAAAAAACAATAAAGTTTTAAATTGCAAACATTTTGAAAATACCCAAAAAATTTATTTCGAAATTTTGAAAGTCGAAATCTTTCAATTTAGTATGCATTCAAAGTATGCATATTTGCGTGAAAGATCCTCTCTGTCTCTCAGTCTTTCTTAACCTATTTTCATGGGACTCGAATGAGTAAGAAATAAAAAGAATTTTTGGTCATATTCCATAAGGACTATAAAGTATCCTATGGATATCTGAATTTGAGCAGAAAACCAAAAAATAATCTCTCTCTCTCTCTCTCTCTCTCTCTCTCTCTCTCTCTCTCTCTCTCTCTCTCTCTCTCTCTCTCTCTCTCTCTCTCTCTCTCACCCAATTCAAAATATAATAATTTAAGATAACGTAAAACTTCAACTTGGCAATTACTAACAATAACAGCATTGGCCGTAATAAACCAAGCGTTGGTATGGACAAACCCTGACGTTTGATGTGAAGTGGGAATAAATACACTTTACGTTGTTGTGGCCTGATAGGTAACGTCTCTGCCTGGTGTTTGCCATTGGGGGGTTCAAGTCCCGTTCAGACTCGTTAGTTCCTTTAGTGTCTGCAACCTCACTATCCTTGTGAGCTAAGGTTGGGGTGTTTGGGTTGTACTATAAGTCTATCTGCTGAGTCATCAGCTTCCACTGCCTGGCCATCCCTGGTCCTGGCTTGGGTGGAGAGGAGGATTGGGCGCTGATCATATAATATATGGTCAGTCTCTAGGGCATTGTCCTGCTTGCTATAGCAATGTCACTGTCCTTTCCCTCTGCCATTCATGAGCGACCTTTAAACTTTCAAACATTGACATGTGCAGACATTCTGTGAGACTGTTATGAATCTCAGTACTTCATCTTTAATAATGAATTACGTAAGTAAATTAATCTAATAAGTTTTACTTAGAAATAATATCTAATATAAACATTAAAGATTAAAAACAACTTCCAACAGGAGCAATACTTTGCAATGGTCTTTCACTGTCTGGGGTTAGAACTCTGTTACTTTAGGGTACACTAGGACGCACTATTCTATCATAATTCTCTTCCTCATTTTTTAAAAGTTTTTATGGTCTATATATGAAATATTTATTTCAATGTTGTTACTGTTCTTGAAATATTTTATATTAATTGTTAATTACTTTTCTCGTACTGTCCTTATTTCCTTTCCTAACTGGGCTATTTTCCTTTTTGGAGCCATGAGGCTGATAGTACTCTGCTTTTCCAAATAGGTATGTAGCTTAGCAAGTAATAATAATAATAATAATAATAATAATAATAATAATAATAATAATAATAATAATAATAATAATAATAATAATAATGGATCTTAGCAACAGGAGAAGCAGACAAAAACGTCTCTACATTTACTATCTATAGATGTCTATCCAGTCGACCAGAGAGAGTAATTGCTCCTCTTATTCTCGGCCAATTATAATGGGATACGGAACTGGCCTTCATCACGAAGACCACTTAGGCAATAGAAAAAGGGTCGTGGCATGTAAAGATTCCATCTTTTTTTTATTTTTTTTTAAGAAAAAGAAGAGTAAGGATCAAAATTGGGAGAATTATAGGATACTTGGTTGGGACTATTTAGTATTTTAATAGGATAGACTTCAGAACACATTATATTAACGATATCTGATTCTACGCAAAATACACACACTAACACACACAAATCCACACACACACACACACACACACACATACACACACATATATATATATATATATATATATATATATATATATATATATATATATATATATATATATATATATATTTGTGTGTGATGGGTGTGTATATAAAAATGTATTTTGCCATATCAGTTATCATTAAATATCATAAAATATAGGTGCATAGTTCAACAAAGGTACAATACGTTTTAAAGGCACATTAGTGTTTCTTAGCCCGAGTCTTATAGTCATGTACTCTTGCCATTGAACCGAGTGTTCTCCTCTTTATACTACAAGGGCCTTTACTCTCACACAAGGGAGGCCGATGTGGTAATGTCCGTGAATGGTGAACGCCAGACTGGGGTTCGAGTCCCGCTCAAACTCATTAGTTTCTTTGGCCGCTGTAACCTCACCATCCTTGTGAGCTAAGGAGGGGGAGTTTGGGGGAGCCTATAAGTCTCTCTGTTGAGTCATCATCAGCCATTGCCTGACCATCCTTGGTCCTAGGTTGGGTGGAGAGGGGGCTTGGGCCCTGATCATTATATATATGGTCAGTCTCTAGGGCATTGCCCTGCTTGCTAGGACAGTGTCACTGTCCCTTGACTCTGCTATTTATGGGCGACCTTTAAACAAGGTCTCGGCGTAAATAAGAAGTAAAACATATCATTCGGAGATAAAGTGTCTTCTATCATTTACCTTATTTCTTGTACATACAGCCTTGATACTGCAAGATGCTTATACGCGTCAGCTACTTCAATTATTCCACTATCTATACTAACATTCATAATCTCAACTTCCTCGTTTTCATCAACTTTCATCACCTTGCAAGTGAAGGAGAAACGAAAAGATCACTAAGAGGCTTGAAAATGTGTAAGTGAAATGGGAATATATGAAGGAATTGTTGAACACGCCATTATGAAAACTGCAAAATGAATTTGAAGGAAATAAAGAACATATTGTAGCTGCTAATATTTTAATGATAAGAATTCTACTATACGTGGAGGGATGACAGACCACAGACTCAATATTTCCAGAAAGATTTGTATAATTCAGAAACGCTACGAGGAGAGGAAGGGTTGTAAAATGTTGGATAGATGACTGGAAAGATGGTGTGAAATATGTATTTAAGAAAAAATATTTTCCTGGTCATGGGGTTCATTCACAATTCAGCTGTGAAATAATCACATGGCATTGACTGTTGTGCTATGAACCCCCTTATAATGTAATGAGAGACGGTTTAATGTTGAAAATAATACACATATTTCAGTATTCGTATTATTATTACTTGGTAAGCTACAACCCTAGTTGGAAAAGCAGGATGCTATGAGCTCAGGGGCTCCAACGGGGAAAATAGCTCAGTGAGGATAGGAAACAAGGAAAAATAAAATATTTTAAGAATAGTAACAGCATTAATACAAATGTTTCCTGTATAAACTAAAAAAAACTAACAAAACAAGAGGAAGAAAAATAAGATAGAATAGTGTGCCGAGTGTACCCGAAAGCATGAGAACTCTAACCCCAGAAAGTGGAAGGTCATGGTACAGAGGCTATGGCACCATCCAAGACTAGAGGACAATGGTTTTATTTTGGTGAGTCCTCTTAGAAGAGCTGCTTACCATAGCCAAAGTCTCTTCTACCCTTACCAAGAAGAAAGTGGCCACTGAACAATTACAGTGCAGTAGTTAACCCCTTTGAGAGAAAAGGAATTATTCGGCGATCTTAGTGTTGTCAGGTGTATGAGGACAAAGGAGAATATGTAAAGAATAGACCAGACTATTCGTTGTATGAGTAGGTAAAAGGAAAATGAACCGTAACCAGAGGGGAGGATCCAATTTCGTACTGTCTGGCCAGTCAAAGGACCCCATAACTCCAGCGATATCATCTCAACGGGTGGCTGGTGCCCTGGCAAGTAACTACATTTAAGTTTAAGATACAAAACTAGTCCAGCAAGCTAAACTTCTGATCTATTCCAGCAAACTAAAACTTAAAGTGTACGAGAAAACGTTAACGATCA
>NC_090742.1:71564121-71571621 GCF_036898095.1 Palaemon carinicauda | reverse complement strand
AATTTCGATGCACTATCAAAAACTCGCAGGTTACATTTTGTATATCGTGCTTGTCTTCAAGATTTTCAAAGATCTACATATGAGATGAAATAGTAATACTAATTCTAAATTTAACTAACTATGGCAATTGTTGATACATATTGAAACATATTGTGGTGGACGATGTGATAACCACCGACTGGTGAACGCCAGAATGGGGTTCTTGTCCCGCTCAAACTCATTAGTATCTGTGGTCGCTGCAACCTCACCATCCTTGTGAGCTAAGGATGGGGGGGGGGGTTGTGGGAGCTTATAGGTCTATCTGCTGAGTCATCAGCAGCCATTGTCTGGCTCTCCTTGGTCCCTAGCTTGGGTGGAGAGTGGACTCAGGCGCTGATCATATGGCCAGTCTCTAGGCCATTATCCTGCTCGATAGGGAAATGTCCCTATCCCTTACATCTACATTCATGAGCGGCCTTTAAACCTTTCTACATAAAGATTGGTCATTATGAATCCCTGTTCCAACCAGCAATTACTGTTATACCTCGATGATGAAAATAAATTATAAAACGCAATTAAAGATCACCAGCATAACGTCATTCAATAAGTACTAATGGGTTTTGAATATTTAGTATTTGTAACTACTGGAAAATTGATAAAAATACTCGGCATCAATATAAATTTAATGACGCACATAAACCTACAGAGTATAGCCCAGGTCACTCGCCAAGAATTCAACCCCCGAGGCTCTGGCCTTGACCTACAACATTTAACAATTTCAGCTCTATGGAGAGTAAATTTCGTATGACCTCGATGTGGTTATTTTTCAGCACAATTTCCGAATATAAGGTTGGGGGTAAAGCAGTGGAGAGTGAGCAAAAGAAAGGAGAATAAAGTAAAAATAAATTGAAGAATTGCGAAGCAGAAAAACGAAGGATAAAAAGACCAAAAATAAACAAGAAGAATTAATAAAACAAAGAAAGGGGTAAGAAAACAAAGGAAATAATTAAAGGAGAGAAGAAAGAAACTGAATGTAAGGAGTAAGAAAACAAATGAAATAAAGGAAAGAAGAAAGAAACTGAATGTAAGGAGTAAAAAAACAAAAGAAATAATTAAAAGAGAGAAGAAAGAAACTGAATGTCTATGGAAAGACAGGAGAGAGGAAGAAAAGAGGAGTGAGTCTTGGGATGTCTTATCTGAGAATTTCAAAGTTGTCTCCGAGTTGGGTCATCAAAGTTTATATTGCTTCAAGCCAAGCCCTACCTGGCCAAGTTCTTTATCATTACGGCTAGGTTACATAATCAATTTTCAAGTGTTGCCAATAAAACAGTAAATTGTCAAAAGTAAAATGAAAAATAAATTGTAAATGGAAAACATGCTATTAATAACACTCTAAAAGCCTGTGGTTAAATTGCCATTTATTTCAACGAATTTTTATATAAAAAATACATTTGTGATATTATAAATTCCCTCCAACTAATCTTCTTTACATATTGTCGAACAAATATCAAAGTCTCCCCCGTATAAAATGCCATATTCATTAAATTTCCATTCAAAATATAATAATGCAACTTTTTTTCGAGCCATATTCTGAATAGTATTGTATTTCTCACAAAATGGAGTAGGTGAAATAAAAAAAAAAACATGAATTTTCAACATAATTACTAAAATAGTAAAATTAGCATAATATTAATAAAATATTGCTTTAATTAAAATCAGTGAGAAGGTAAAACATCTCTAAATTAAAAAAAAAAAAAAAAAAAAAAAAAAAAAAAAAAAAAAAGAAAAAAAAAAAAAAAAAAAATCAGAAACGTAATATCGTTACTCGAATTACACGTTAAAAATTCCTTTATATATTATAAATAATTTCAGATCCATTACTAAAAATCTAAAGCACCTTAAATGTAAAATACATTTACTAATTTTTCAACAAGTTTTGAAACACGCAGGATGGGAGAAAAACTCTACGGTAATAGAAACCCACATTTAACTAATATAAAGCTGCCGGTAATAAAAAAGTTATATTAGCAAAGTCTCTCTCTCTCTCTCTCTCCTCTCTCTCTCTCTCTCTCTATATATATATATATATATATATATATATATATATATATATATATATATATATATATATATATATATATATATATATATAAAATATATATATATATATATATATATATAATATATATATATATATATATATATATATATATATATATATATATATATATATATATATATATATATAGAATGTTCTTGTTTTGAGAGAGAGAGAGAGAGAGGAGAGAGAGAGAGAGAGAGAGAGAGAGAGAGAGAGAGAGAGAGAGAGAGAGAGAGAGAGAGAGATTCTCCCCTTCCCATTTCTCTCAAAAAGAAAAAGTGACGGTAGTTATGACTTAGCTAATTAAGCAGTATTGTAAAACGATATAAGAAATTGCAATACATTTTATAACTAATTTCATAATAATAAAATAAGTGAACAACATGGACTACTGGTAATGAACGTTTAGTCTCTGGGAAAAAAAATCCATATGACTAGACGACTGTTTCTAGTTTTTTAACGTCATATAAAAAAAAATTCTAAAACAAATTTAGCAAAAATAGAAATATAGAGAGAGCTTGATAATACTATATTTCAGGTTGAAGATATAAATTAAGCGTATTATTTAAAAGTATAGATTATACAAAAAAAAAAAAATTCTATATTTATTTTTTCAATGACCCAACCACACCGTCGTCAAGTCACTATTTTCTTATATTCCCATCAACTGAAAGTTTTTTTTTTTTCTATTCTAAAATCTCATAATCCCCTTTCTTTATGTCCTCAACAGCAATTATTTTTTTTTCCTAATATGAACATACACTTATCCTCTCCACTCGTGCGTTATTCAATTGTGGCCTCTACATTAAACTAATCTTCAAAATAACAACTTCATAATCCTACTGAAGGTTTCTCTTTACATCAAGGCAAGGATGTTGTTTCACAGTAAAGAAAAAAATGTAAGGTATGTTATGTATCATGAAGCAAAGCCACTCTAGAAATTCTCTCACAACGCAAGTCTATTAAAGGTAACATTTCCCATTTTAGTTACACGAATAATGATGTTGTAATGTGTACATGTTAAAAAAGGCAATATTCTTAAACATGAAAATAAGAAAATAATGTTGTAATACGCGAAAGCCGAGATAGGGGATTGTTGCAAGACATGAAAAACATTGGATTGCAATATTGCAACGCGTAAAATATTAAGAAAGGGAATGATGCAACACATGAAACCAATAAAATGTAATGTGCCATCAGAATGGTTTCAATATAAACCAGCAGAAGACAATGTGTAAACATAAACACAAGACTGAACTCCACAACGAAACTGAGCGAAATAAGAAATTACATAGTAAGCAAACCAGTGAAGACATTTCAATATGAAAAATCTTAAGGTATTATCTGAAATAAAATTTGCAAAGCAGAATATCTCAACATAAACGCTTAAAATGGAACATTCAAACTTATAGGAGATATCTGAAATCAAATTAGCAGGACAGAATATCTCATCATAAACGCATAAAATGGAATATCTAAACTTAAAGGAAATATCTGAAATCAAATTTGCAAAGCAGAATATCTCAACATAAACGCAGAAAAATGGAATATTCAAACTTGAAGGGAATATCTGAAATGAAATTTGCAAGCAGAGTATCTCAACGCATAAAATTGAATATTTAAACTTGAAGGAATATTTGAAATCAAATTTGCAAAGCAGAGTATCTCAAAATGAACGCATCAAATGGAATATTCAAACTTGAAGGGAATATCTGAAATCAAATTTGCAAAGCAGAGTATCTTAAAATGGACGCATCAAATGGAATATTCAAAATTGAAGGGAATATCTGAAATCAAATTTGCAAAGCAGAGTATCTCAAAATGAACGCATCAAATGGAATATTCAAACTTGAAGGGAATATCTGAAATCAAATTTGCAAAGCAGAGTATCTCAAAATGAACGCATCAAATGGAATATTCAAACTTGAAGGGCATATCTGAAATCCAATTTGCAAAGCAGAGTATCTCAAAATGAACGCATCAAATGGAATATTCAAACTTGAAGGGCATATCTGAAATCCAATTTGCAAGCAGAGTATCTCAAAATGAACGCATCAAATGGAATATTCAAACTTGAAGGGCATATCTGAAATCCAATTTGCAAAGCAGAGTATCTCAAAATGAACGCATCAAATGGAATATTCAAACTTGAAGGGCATATCTGAAATCCAATTTGCAAAGCAGAGTATCTCAAAATGAACAAACAAAATGGAATATTCAAACTTATAGGAAATATCTGAAATCAAATTTGCAGGAAAGAATATCTCAACATATACGCATAAAACGGAATATTCAAACTTATAGGAAATATCTGAAATAAAATTTGCATATCAGAATATCTCGATATAAACGCATGAAAAAGGAATATTTAAACCACACAAAGAAATGATTTTAGCACAAGAGCGCACATACTGTGTGGTTATAAAGCGGGCGCTGAAAGCTTTCCACCTGCTCCCTCGTCAGCTTTAGAATTTATGAACGAGGGTACCATAAGCGCTTACCCACCAACATGTTGTGGGGTGTTTTGTTGCGGTCAATCGGCGCACAGCCATCGGCTCTCTGCTCTGGTGGTGCAGTTCCAATTAACACGTTCCGTCACTTTCAATGCCTAATGACCGCGTGGCAAACACGGCGTGTTGAATTAATATGCTCGTTTACAAAAATTCCTTTTCATAGTCTTCAATAGAATAAACTGTTTGATAGTTTAAAAAAATTCCTTCTAATAGTCTTTAATAGCATAAAATGTTTAATAGTTTACAAATATTCCTTTTAGTAGTCTTTAATAGCATAAACTGTGTTTGATAGTTTACAAAAATTTCTTTCAATAGTCTATTATAGCATAAACTGTTTGATACTTTACAAAAATTCATTTTAATATAATCTGTTTAATAGTTCACAAAAATTCATTTTAATAGCCTTCAATAGCATAAAATCTGTTTAATAGTTTACAAAACAATTTCTTTTAATAGTCTTTAAAAGCAAGGAATCTGTTTAATAGTTAAAAAAGATTTATTTCAATAGTCTTTAAAGGCATAAAATCCGTTCAATAGTTTACAAAACAATTCTTTCTAATAAACATGGAATCTGTTTAATAGTTTATAAAGATTCCTTTCAATAACCTTTATAGCATAAAATGTTTATAAGTTTACAAAAATTCCTTTAGATATTGTCTTTAATAGCATAAAATCTGTTTAGGAGTTGAAACATATTATTTTCAAGCCTTTAACAAGAGTGTTAATGTTTTACCTAAAGCAATTTAAGAAATTCAATATCTTGTTAACACATTTAAACAAAAGAATTTCTATATTCTTCAAAGAGCGAGTTAACATCATTATTTCATTTCCATTGCTTTTACTAATCTTTGATAAAAATCATGATTCATTGAGCATTACGAAACCTTCTGTAAAATCCTTTAAGCAATTAGAAATCTTCCTCTAAAAGGAAATAGCAACGACCTATAGCAGAAACGCTTATAGAAAGAATTAAATATCCACAACTTCTACGAAATGTGCAAAATTTAAAACAAAAGGTAAAAATAATCATATAAAATGTATACCACAAAAAGAAAACATACAATAAATGTGCATACTATTGCCACAAACTTCCCAAGGTCCCTCTGAAATATCAGAGACACAGAACAGCCCAGTGGCATCGAGGATAAACTATATAGCTCAAGAGGCCCTATTGACAGTCCTGCATTAATTACATTATAAGTTTGAACTCCCATTCACAAAGTTACTGGCAGTGCAAGTATCGAAGTGCTAATAATGTGCGTGATCAATACCACTAAAAACAAAATATCCACCACTAGAAAAGAATCAATACTATAAGAACGTCAGGGAGGAATACTGATAAACGTAATACAGTATGCGAATAACAATAAAAAAAAATCGTTAAGGGCAAAGTGGTGGCCGATGCAGTAACGTCCCTGATTGGTGAACGCCGGACTGGGCTTCGAGTTCTGCTCAAACTCCTTAGTTTCTTTGGTCGCTGCAATCTCACCATCCTTGTTAGCTAAGGATGGGTTTTTTGGGGGGGAGTCTATAGGTCTATCTGCTGAGTCACCAGCAGCCATTACCTGGCCAGCCTTGGTCATAGCTTGGGTGGAGAGGGGGTTTGGGTGTTGATCATATGTATATATAATCAGTCTCTAGGGCATTGTTCTTCTTAATAGGGCAATCTACTGTCCCTTGGACTCTGCCATTCATGAGTGGCCTTAAAACCTTTACTGCTAAGTCTCGAAAGCAGGTTTCATCATATTCGTGGAAAAAAAACAATATAAATTTTCATCATGAAAAAAAAAGTCATTTAAATTAAATTACCGAAATTAGAATACGTGCTATTATGGTAAGGTTATAAGTGTGCATAATTTATCATATTTATAAATATCTTGCATTTGCCAAAAAGATACAATAACATGCACAAATGCATATTTTCTTGAAATTCATAATTCTATCAATTCATCATGATGTATCATTTATTGATAGACCGGATAACAAGGAAACCATCAATAATTTCCTTGTACTGGCAGAACAAAATAAATGTCACCTCGCCTATTAGAAAAATATATGTGCGCAAGTGGTGGATATAAACCAATAAAGAATAAATTCTTAATTTAAGTTCCCGTGCGAAAACATTTACTTAATTATAGAATGCTTTATTCAGTAATTCCTTGTTAAGTGAATAAGAGAAGTACGCAGACTTGAAGAAGAAAAAAGAATCGCTAAAACGTTAAACTTGAAATAAGATATGAGAAGAAATTTTCTTCTCAAAATACGGTGACAAATATCAAAATAATCAAAGATATGAATTAAAGTAATAGATGGTCACAGAAGTCTTAAATTCTTCATTACACAATTTGACAAAAAGTAGTGTGGGTAAATCTACATCATATATGTAACAATAAACGTAAGTGAACATATGTATAAAATTCATGCGATTAAACAATAAAGAATAATATAAATATGCATACTTAATTCTTTCTAAAGAAAAAATAAAAAATGACTGTACCCCTTCTAGGGTAGAACATTGTTTCAAAGTCATACAAGGTGAATTATGGGCATTCTTTATGTAGACAATTCCAGAGAGAGAGAGAGAGAGAGAGAGGAGAGAGAGAGAGAGAGAGAGAGAGAGAGAGAGAGAGAGAGAGAGAGAGAGAGAGAAGATTACTGAAGTAATGCAAAGGGAGCCTCTACAGCAAACCATTGTTTCAAAATCATACACGGTGAATCATAGGAAATTTTTATGTAGACAATTCCCGAGAGAGAGAGTCAAAGTCAAAAGTCAAAAACCTTTATTCCAGAGAGAGAGAGAGAGGAGAGAGAGAGAGAGAGAGAGAGAGAGAGAGAGAGAGAGAGAGAGAGAGAGAGAGAGAGCCACCAAGTCCATTAATCTCAAACTCAAACGCCATTAAGATTTTA
>NC_090742.1:71556996-71561121 GCF_036898095.1 Palaemon carinicauda | reverse complement strand
ATCTTGTTAACACATTTAAACAAAAGAACTTCTAAATTCTTCAAAAAGCAAGTTAACATAATTATTTAATTTCAATCTCTTTTACCAATCTTTGATAAAAAAATCATGATTTTTTAGCATTACGAAATCTTCTATAAAATCCTTTAAGCAATTAGAAATCTTCGTCTAAAAGGAAATAGCAACGACCTATAGCAGAAACACTTCATAGAAAGAATTAAATACCCACAACTTCTACGAAATGTGCAAAATTTAAAACAAAATGTAAAAATAATCATATTAAATGTGTACCACAAAAGAAAACATACAATAAATGTACATACTATTGCCACAAACTTCTTAAGGTCCCTCTGAAATATCAGAGACACAGAACAGCCGAGTGGCATCGAGGATAAACTATATAGCTCAAGAGGCCCTATTGACAGTCCTGCATTAATTACATTATAAGTTTGAACTCCCATTCTCAAAGTTACTGGCAGTGCAAGTATCGAAGTGCTAATAATGTGCGTGATCAATACCACTAAAAACAAAATATCCACCACTATAGTCCATTTCTTTTAGCGATGCATATTTGCACCAACTCGCAGCGGTGCCCTTTTAGCTCGGAAAAGTTTCCGGATCGCTGATTGGTTGGACGAGATAATTCTAACCAATCAGCGATCAGGAAACTTTTCCGAGCTAAAAGGGCACCACCGCGAGTCGGTGCAAATATGCATCGCTAAAAGAAATGGACTATAGAAAAGAATCAATACTACTATAAGAAAGTCAGGGAGAAATATTGATAAATGTAATACAGTATGCGAATAAAGATAAAAAAAAAAAAAAAAATCGGCAAGGGCAAAGTGGTGGCCGATGCGGTAACGTCCCTGATTGGTGAACGCCAGACTGGGCTTCGAGTCCTGATCAAACTCCATACTTTCTTTGGTCGCTGCAATCTCACCATCCTTGTTAGCTAAGGATGGGGGTTTTGGGGGGAGCCTATAGGTCTATCTGCTGAGTCAACAGCAGTCATTGCCTGTCCCTTGGTCATAGCTTGGGTGGAGAGGGGGTTTGGGTGCTGATCATATGTATATATGATCAGTCTCTAGGGCATTGTTCTTCTAATAGGGCAATCCTACTGTCCTTGGACTCTGCCATTCATGAGTGGACTTTAAACCTTTACTGCTAAGTCTTGAAGGCAGGTTTCATCATATTCGTGGAAAAAAACAATATAAATTTTCATCATGAAAAATAAAGTAATTTAAAGTGAAATAACCGAAATTAGAATACGTGCTATTATGGTATGCTTATAAGTGTGCATAATTTATCATACTTATAGATATCTTGCATTTGCCAAAAAGATACAATAACATGCACAAATGCATATTTTCTTGAAAGTTCATAATTCTATCAATTAATTATGATGTATCATTTATTGATAGACCGGATAACAAGGAAACCATCAATAATTTCCTTGTACTGGCAGAACAAAATTAATGTCACTCGCATATTAGAAATATATATGTGCTCGAGTGGTGGATATAAACCAATAAAGAATAAATTCTTAAATTTAAGTTTCCCCCCTGCGAAAACATTTACTTAATTATAGAATGCTTTATTCAGTAATTCCTTGTTAAGTGAATAAGAGAAGTACGCAGATTTGAAGAAGAAAAAGAAAATGCTAAAACGTTAAGCTTGAAATAATATAATAATATACGGTAGAACATTGTTTCAAAATCATACACGGTGAATCATTGGAAATCTTTATGTAGACAATTCCAGAGAGAGAGAGAGAGAGAGAGAGAGAGAGAGAGAGAGAGAGCCACCAAGTCCATTAATCTCAAACTCAAACGCCATAGGATTTTACAGTTTCGTTTTGCTCGTTGGACAGCAAAAGCAAATCCAGAGACATCCCATGAATCCTAGTGGATGAAATGTTACTGCCCTTCAATAGCACATGACGGAAGTGAGTATTGAAACATCGTCGTCGATGTCAGGCGGGAATCAAGCAAGAGAACGACATTTCGAAGTTGCTGCTAACAGTTTTGTGCCAAGGTACGAAAGATATTGCTTCGGAAGCTAAATTGAAATGACGCTGGGTAAAACAATGTTTGTATTCAAACAAAATTCCTCCTATCAATATTCAATTTAATATGCATTGATTGATTTCATATAATACTGAATAAAAAGTAATTATTTACCTCTCGTATTGTGGAGATGGAGATGGAGATGGTTTGGTCATGCTCTTCGCATTCCCCAAGAGAGATTAGTTTACCAAATTTTCAACTGGGCTCCACAAGGCACTAGAAGAGTTGAAAGACCCAGGCCTACATGGCTGAGGACTATGAAGCGTGAAGTAGGAGATGATGAATGGAGAAGTATTGATTTAAAAGCTCATAATAGAGACGACTAGCGAAATCCAACCGATGCCCTTTGCGTCAATAGGCGTAGGAGAAGATGATGATGATGATGATGATGATTTGGGTATCATTTATCACAGCATTTTTTAAAGTATGCCAGTTAAGTAATTAAAAAAATGAATGAACACAAAGAATAGACAATGGCAGCCACTAGAATAAGATTCAATTAATCAAAAAGAAAATCTTGCCATCTGCAAGGAAAATAAGAAACACAATTCTTGAGAAGATATATAAGTGGCTAAAGAGACATATGCTACAATCGGTTGAAAAAGCATTCTCATATGTCAATTTGAATAATAATACTGTAATTATCATTATCTTCAGGAACAATGGTAGTAATACCAGTAGTAGAAAAAAAAATAATAATAATAGTAGTAGTAGTAGTAGTAATAGTAGTAGTATCTCCAATCCTCAACTTACAACTAAAGTTTTGATTTCCTGCAAAACTGTAGGGCGAGGGATTGTTGTGTGTGTGGGGGTGGGGGGGGGGGGGGGGGTGGGGGGAGAGATAGGGCCGACAGAAAGCGCTAAGAGAATGAGACAGATGGCGATCTACATGATATTGTTAATTAGACAAGTTTCATAACTGATCTAAACTTACCTCCGATAGCAACCCAGAAGTTCCCCAAATCAATTATAAAGTGATTCAACGAGTTTCTCCAGAGGAGGGGATGGACAAAGAGGGGGGGGGGGGGGTTATGAGGAGAGGAGGGGAGGGGGGGAGGAGGAAACGTAGGATTTACGCTCAGTCATTCCAACGCTAATCAATGTCAATCAAAGCAGTCCCTCGGAAAGGGGGAAATATGCTAAATCCTTTAAAGTCGTTTGTGAGGATTGCGATAGAGAGAGAGAGGAGAGAGGAGGAGAGAGAGAGAGAGAGAGAGAGAGAGAGAGAGAGAGAGAGAGATAATTTGAATGTTGCCTTCCCACTAAATAGAAGGAGCAGTAATAAAAATAAAAATAAAACTTATAAAAAATCAATATGTGGGACCTTCAACAGATTCCAAAAAGAGTAACATAAATTTTGAATCCTTTACAAAAAGTCAGGAATTGTGCAGCCATAGGAAAAGGAAAACGGCTGACTTAGGTATCGTGTTGATTCTAAAATGTATCTAATCTCTGAACTCATGAAATGTGTATCACCCTTCCCCGATATGATCAAATATCAGTAGTTTTGGCTTGTGTGAAGAGGAATATATCTAGATAGCATCATACAGTCGAACTTTTCACTCGTTTCTTACTATGAAGTTCGGGATATACTTTGGATAAATACGCACCAATATATACATAGCAAGTTCAATAGCGTCCTTTACGTTCAGCTCTCCGTAAAGCATAACCTACACTTAAAAAAAAAAAAAAAAAAAAAAAAAAAAAAAAAAAAAAAAAAAAAAAAAAAACGTAATTTTAATCGGAAATTTTCCGTAAGCATATACTGTTCTCAGCCGTATTTCAGTAAGATACAGGGCGACCGTAATTTTACCTTACTTTGTTATTGTCTTTTACGGGTTGGTGACTGTAATATCACTCTTTCATGTTCATATAACCCTGTCTAAAACGGTAAAATTCCTCGAAAGATGTTGCCAGGCATTTAAAGTTTTTTTTTTAAGCAAATTTTCAACAGTATATTCCTTCTATAATTGATATGGTGCATTTAATGCTTAAAAATCGATTTCCATAAAAGCATGATAGAATCAAAGTAACTGATGACCAGAGACTTGAATATCTATCG
>NC_090742.1:71536996-71544496 GCF_036898095.1 Palaemon carinicauda | reverse complement strand
TATATATATATATATATATATATATATATATACATATATGTATATATATATATATATATATATATATATATGTATATATATATATATATATATATATATATATATATATTTATATATACATATAAACATTTATATATACACATATATATATACATACAAAATTATACAAACATATATACATATATATGTGAGACCTTTATATGTATATATGTATGTATGTATGTATGCATGTACGTATGTATGTATGTGTGGATGTTAATATATAGTTGAGCGTAAAATGTTGACATAAGAATCGCTGTAAACACAACAGTAGAAGTTGTTAACAACAGTCCCAAACTTAAAAAGTATGTGATAGTCCAGGCGCTTAATACGAGTTTTAAAAAGACGCTGTTTCACGGGAATCACAGTTTAAATGAGAGAGAGAGAGAGAGAGAGAGAGAGAGAGAGAGAGAGAGAGAGAGAGAGAGAGAGAGAGAGAGAGAATTTTCATACTAAATAGTAAAGTATTTTATTATTCAAATTTAACAGTTTGAGAGAGAGAGAGAGAGAGAGAGAGAGAGAGAGAGAGAGAGAGAGAGAGATTTCATACTAAACATTAAAGTATTTTACCATTTTAATTTAACATAGACGAGTGCTCTAGAAACCTACCTGTACCTGTTTTACGAAGAATCGTCAATCTACTTTTCATCCTACAATTACTTATTCAAAGAAAAAAAAAATTCAATTCCAGAAAATGGCAAAGTTAAAACAGTCTACCCTTCGTAAGTAAAAACATTTCCCATCTCCTATTCCCACCGATATATTACTTTGAGAATCTTAACCGGCCGTAAACGATGGTAGCCTATATAAATCTCACAGAAACTCCACTAAAAAGAGAAAAATAAAACCTTGAGTTTCTAACGTAAATACGCAAAAAAAAAGAAAAAAAAAAGAATAATGGATTTGCCCTCTTTAACCATTTGGGACTTTTTCCCATAAAAGAGCCTTTAATTAACTGGCAGTTTCGTTCCTAGCCATAAAGTACCTAATGTGTTACTAAAGTCTGGGGAGTTTAAAAGTAGGAATGTTTTCCTTAATTCTTTTTTTACTTTCGTTTTCATCGGTTTTATTTATTCATATATTTTGTTCCGTTCTAAAATAAAATTTTATCTTTATAGGACGTAGACCACTTTAGTCTAAAAAGTCAGGATCGATCAGACATACCATTAAAGTCATGATTTTCTTCAGTCAACGTTAGCGTGAAACCATTTATTATTCAGTTACCTTTAGTGCGAAGCGCTGTTTTTCTTTTTTAGTTTCATAGAGGATGCCAATTAACAGCATACAGCGATAACAGTTAGGGAAATACTCTTAGAAAACACATCTATGTATATATATGTATATATACATATATATATTAATGAACATATATCACAAGCACACGTGATTTTAATCAATGTAAATATCACCCACGAAAGGCATTTCATACCGAATTCTATCTTGAGAGTGTATATCCACTTGGAATTCATTTTATGGTAACAGCTTCTGACCGAGTAGAGATTCGAACCCCCACCTGCGTGCTGGCATGGTTTCCGGCCCACAGGTGGGGGTTCGAATCTATACTCGGCCAGAAGCTGTTACCATAAAATGAATTACAAGTGGATATATATTCCCAAGATAGAATTCGGTATTAAATGCCTTTCGTGGGTGATATTTACACATATATATTAATATATATATATATATATATATATATATATATATATATATATATATATATATATATATATCCGGTCACGCACAGCGGCATTGCCAGACGTATTACTGCTCAGGTTCTTACCGTCCCTCGGGTAGGGGGGAGAGGGGAGTACACCGAGAAGTGTACATACCTAAATATTCAGTCATAGCGTACACTAGTGTATATTAGAGTACCTATAATGTGTGTGTGTGTATGTATGTATATATATATATATATGTATATATATATAAATATAAATATATATAATATATATGTATGTATGCATATATATATATATATATATATATATATATATATATATATATATATATATATATATATAAAATTGCGTGTGTGAGTATATGTAATCAAAATTTAACTCAATATGAGTGTCAACACGTCTTTAAATAGAAGCTAAATTTGAATTAAACCTGAGAAGAACACCATACAAAAACGCAATAGTACATGAAGAAGTAATAATGTCCCAGCTGTGTTTTTAAAACACTAAGAAAACGGAATACAAAAATACAGAACTCAGTTACAGGAATGTAAAATAATATTAATATTTAAACTTACATTACGAATAGCATGTTATTCTCTATTCTAAATAATGCAAATGTGAACAAATTTCCTTTAAAACATTATTCGGAATTTGGTGGCCCACTATTTTATGTGTGAGAAAATATAAAATGTTAATTTACAGAAATCGACAATTTCACAAAAGCGAAAAATAAATCATATAACTAAAGGTCATAGAGACTTTCTAATCTATTTTATTTCAGTTATCAACAATGCAATATGACATACAAAGCAGAATTTTTCGTTACTCGGTAGGGAGAGAGAGAGAGAGAGAGAGAGAGAGAGAGAGAGAGAGAGAGAGAGTGAGAGAGAGAGAGAGAGAGAGAGAGAGAGAGAGAGAGAGAGAGAGAGAATTAATGTGTAGGGATTAATAACTTGATACTGCATATATATATATATATATATACATATATATATATATATATGTATATATATATATATATATATATATATATATATATATATATATATATACACACATTCGTGTATGTCTATATGAATGTACAAACATACACACACGAACTCATATAACATTTACACACACACACACACACACACACACATATATATATATATATATATATATATATATATATATATATATATATATATATACACTGTATATATATACACTGTATATATATATATATATATATATATATACACAACCACTCAAAATAAACAAATATAAAACATATCAAAATAATAAAACATAATAATAAATTGAAAATATTAATATTTACAATAACCACAAACGAATTTTGAAAAATCCCCGTCCCCATAATATCAATTCTTTTGAATATCACCGTCCACATATAAATTCCTGATTGAAGGGATTCCTTTTTGGGAGGCATCGCTTTTCACATAGCGCGTCACGTTTCCACGGACTGTGAAATTGGTCCTTTCTAGGAGTTGTACCCAATTCAAAAACCCAAAAATGTTACACGTAATGCATGAAGCCCTTTCGTGCTGTGGGTTTGATAGCATTTTCTAAAAGACAGGTTAACTGCCGTTGTAGTTTATGAAATGAATATAAAATACGTTAGATCAATTATCAAGGGGTTTATAGATAAAGCTGTTACTACGGACTGTGAAATTGGTCCTTTTTAGGAGTTGTACCCAATTCAAAAACCCAAAAATGTTACCTGTAATGCATGAAGCCCTTTCGTGCAGTGGGTTTGATAGCATTTTCTAAAAGACAGGTTAACTGCCGTTGTAGTTTATGAAATGAATATAAAATACGTTAGATCAATTATCAAGGGGTTTATAGATAAAGCTGTTTCCACGGACTGTGAAATTGGTCCTTTTTAGGAGTTGTACCCAATTCAAAAACCCAAAAATGTTACCTGTAATGCATGAAGCCCTTTCGTGCAGTGGGTTTGATAGCATTTTCTAAAAGACAGGTTAACTGCCGTTGTAGTTTATGAAATGAATATAAAATACGATAGATCAATTATTAAGGGGTTTATAGATAAAGCTGTTACTACGGACTGTGAAATTGGTCCTTTTTAGGAGTTGTACCCAATTCAAAAACCCGAAATGTTACATGTAATGCATGAAGCCCCTTCGTGCTGTGGGTTTGATAGCATTTTCTAAAAGACAGGTTAACTGCCGTTGTAGTTTATGAAATGAATATAAAATACGATAGATCAATTATTAAGGGGTTTATAGATAAAGCTGTTTCCCCGGACTGTGAAATTGGTCCTTTTTAGGAGTTGTACCCAATTCAAAAACCCGAAAATGTTACACGTAATGCATGAAGCCCTTTCGTGCAGTGGGTTTGATAGCATTTTCTAAAAGACAGGTTAACTGCCGTTGTAGTTTATGAAATGAATATAAAATACGTTAGATCAATTATCAAGGGGTTTATAGATAAAGCTGTTTCCACGGACTGTGAAATTGGTCCTTTTTAGGAGTTGTACCCAATTCAAAAACCCAAAAATGTTACCTGTAATGCATGAAGCCCTTTCGTGCAGTGGGTTTGATAGCATTTTCTAAAAGACAGGTTAACTGCCGTTGTAGTTTATGAAATGAATATAAAATACGATAGATCAATTATTAAGGGGTTTATAGATAAAGCTGTTACTACGGACTGTGAAATTGGTCCTTTTTAGGAGTTGTACCCAATTCAAAAACCCGAAATGTTACATGTAATGCATGAAGCCCCTTCGTGCTGTGGGTTTGATAGCATTTTCTAAAAGACAGGTTAACTGCCGTTGTAGTTTATGAAATGAATATAAAATACGATAGATCAATTATTAAGGGGTTTATAGATAAAGCTGTTTCCCCGGACTGTGAAATTGGTCCTTTTTAGGAGTTGTACCCAATTCAAAAACCCGAAAATGTTACACGTAATGCATGAAGCCCTTTCGTGCAGTGGGTTTGATAGCATTTTCTAAAAGACAGGTTAACTGCCGTTGTAGTTTATGAAATGAATATAAAATACGTTAGATCAATTATCAAGGGGTTTATAGATAAAGCTGTTTCCACGGACTGTGAAATTGGTCCTTTTTAGGAGTTGTACCCAATTCAAAAACCCAAAAATGTTACCTGTAATGCATGAAGCCCTTTCGTGCAGTGGGTTTGATAGCATTTTCTAAAAGACAGGTTAACTGCCGTTGTAGTTTATGAAATGAATATAAAATACGTTAGATCAATTATCAAGGGGTTTATAGATAAAGCTGTTTCCACGGACTGTGAAATTGGTCCTTTTTAGGAGTTGTACCCAATTCAAAAACCCAAAAATGTTACCTGTAATGCATGAAGCCCTTTCGTGCAGTGGGTTTGATAGCATTTTCTAAAAGACAGGTTAACTGCCGTTGTAGTTTATGAAATGAATATAAAATACGTTAGATCAATTATCAAGGGGTTTATAGATAAAGCTGTTTCCACGGACTGTGAAATTGGTCCTTTTTAGGAGTTGTACCCAATTCAAAAACCCAAAAATGTTACACGTAATGCATGAAGCCCTTTCGTGCAGTGGGTTTGATAACATATTCTAAAAGACAGGTTAACTGTTGTTGTAGTTTATGAAATAAATATAAAATACGATAGATCAATTATTAAGGGGTTTATAGATAAAGCTGTTACTACGGACTGTGAAATTGGTCCTTTTTAGGAGTTGTACCCAATTCAAAAACCCGAAATGTTACATGTAATGCATGAAGCCCCTTCGTGCTGTGGGTTTGATAGCATTTTCTAAAAGACAGCCTAACTGTTGTTGTAGTTTATGAAATAAATATAAATTACGATAGATCAATTATTAAGGGGTTTATAGATAAAGCTGTTACTACGGACTGTGAAATTGGTCCTTTTTAGGAGTTGCACCAAATTCAAAAACCCGAAATGTTACGTGTAATGCATGAAGCCCTTTCGTGCTGTGGGTTTGATAGCATTTTCTAAAAGACAGCTTAACTGTTGTTGTAGTTTATGAAATAAACATTAAATACGATAGATCAATTATTAAGGGGTTTATAGATAAAGCTGTTTCCCCGGACTGTGAAATTGGTCCTTTTTAGGAGTTGTACCCAATTCAAAAACCCGAAAATGTTACACGTAATGCATGAAGCCCTTTCGTGCTGTGGGTTTGATAACATATTCTAAAAGACAGGTTAACTGTTGTTGTAGTTTATGAAATAAATATAAAATACGATAGATCAATTATTAAGGGGTTTATAGATAAAGCTGTTACTACGGACTGTGAAATTGGTCCTTTTTAGGAGTTGTACCCAATTCAAAAACCCGAAAATGTTACGTGTAATGCATGAAGCCCTTTCGTGCTGTGGGTTTGATAGCATTTTCTAAAAGACAGCTTAACTGTTGTTGTAGTTTATGAAATAAATATTAAATACGATAGATCAATTATTAAGGGGTTGATGGATACAGCTGTTTCCACGGACTGTGAAATTGGTCCTTTTTAGGAGTTGTACCCAATTCCAAAACCCGAAAATGTTACGTGTAATGCATGAAGCCCTTTCGTGCTGTGGATTTGATAACATTTTCTAAAAGACAGGTTAACTGCCGTTGTAGTTTATGAAATAAATATAAAATACGTTAGATTAATTATTAAGGGGTTGGTGGATAAAGCTCTTACTAAAATACTTAATATGAATATAAATGAAGCCCCTTCGTGCTGTGGGTTTGATAACATTTTCTAAAAGACAGCCTAACTGTTGTTGCAGTTTATGAAATTAATATTAAATACGATAGATCAATTTTTAAGGGGTTGGTGGATAAAACTCTGACTAAAATACTTAATATGAATATAAATGAAGCCCCTTCGTGCGGTGGGTTTGATAGCATTTTCTAAAAGACAGCCTAACTGTTTTGTAGTTTATGAAATAAATATAAAATACGTTAGATCAATTAGGGGGTTGATGGATAAAGCTCTTACTAAAATACTTAATATGAATATAAATTAGTTATGATATATAAATTAGTTATGACATCTTCTACAAATGTCAGAACTACTGAAATGATCAATATTGGATAAAGGTCTTACTAAAATAATTATGTACAAAAATTATTTGATATACGTCAAGACTACTGAAATGATCAGTGATGGATAGAGTTATTATTGAAATACTTGATTTAAATATAAATTACTTATGATATCCTCTAAATATGTCAAGACTACTGAAATGATCAAAGATGGATAAAGTTCTTACTGAAATTATTAATAAGAAAATAAATTATTTGATATCTTCTATGAATGTCAAGACTACTAAAATGATCAAAGATGGATAAAGCTCTTACTGAAATAAATATGAATATAAATTATTTTATATCTTCTACAAATATCAAGACTACTGAAATGATCAATGATGGATTAAGCTCTTACTGAAATAAATATGAATATAAATTATTTTATATCTTCTACAAATATCAAGACTAATAAAATGATCAATGATGGATAAAGTTCTTACTGAAACTATTAATAAGAATATAAATTATTTGATATCTTCTATAAATGTCTAGACTACTGAAATGATCAATGATGGATAAAGATATTATCGATATAATTAATATGAATATAAATTAGTTATGATATCCTCTAAAAATGTCAAGACTATTAAAATTATCAATGATGGATAAAGCTCTTACTGAAATAAATAATACGAATATAAATAATTTAATATCTTCTACAAATGTCAAGACTACTGAAACGATCAATGTTGGATTAAGCTCTTATTGAAATAATTAAT
>NC_090742.1:71523469-71526496 GCF_036898095.1 Palaemon carinicauda | reverse complement strand
GGGACAAGAAGCTGAAACAGACATGAAGCCGAACAGACATGAAGCCAAAGACAAGAAGCCGAAACAGACAAGAAGCCGAAGGGACAAAAAGCCGAAAACAGACAAGAAGACGAAGGGACAAGAAGCTGAACAGACATGAAGCCGAAGGGACAAGAAGCCGAAATAAACATGAAGCCGAACAGTCATGAAGCCGAAACAGATAAGAAGCCGAAGGGACAAGAAGACGAAACAGACAAGAAACCGAAGGGACAAGAAGCCGAAACACACATGAAGCCGAACAGACATGAAGCCGAAGGGACAAGAAGCCAAAGCCAAGAAGCCGAAACAGACATGAAGCCGAAAGGACAAGAAGCCGAAACAGACATGAATCCGAAGGGACAAGAAGCCGAAACAGACATGAAGCCGAAGGGACAAGAAGCCGAAACAGACAAGAAGCCGAAACAGACATGTAGCCGAAGGGACAAGAAGCCGAAACAGACATGAAGCCGAAGGGACAAGAAGCCGAAACAGACAAGAAGCCGAAACAGACATGAAGCCGAAACAGACAAGAAGCCGAAACAGACATGAAGCCGAAACAGACATGAAGCCGAAACAAATATGAAGCCGGAGGGACAAGAAGCCAAAGCCAAGAAGCCGAAACAGACATGAAGCCGAAACAGACACGAAGCCGAAACAGACATGAAGCCGAAACAAACATGAAGCCGAACAGTCATGAAGCCGAAACAGATAAGAAGTCGAAGGAACAAGAAGCCGAAACAGACATGAAGCCGAAGGGACAAGAAGCCGAAACAAACATGAAGCCGAACAGTCATGAAGCCGAAACAGATAGGAAGCCGAAGGAACAAGAAGCCAAAACAGACTAGAAGCCGAAGGCACAAGAAGCCGAAACAGACATGAAGCCGAACAGTCATGAAGCCGAAACAGATAGGAAGCCGAAACAGACACGAAGCCGAAACAGACTAGAAGCCGAAGGCACAAGAAGCCGAAACAAACATGAAGCCGAACAGTCATGAAGCCGAAACAGATAAGAAGTCGACGGAACAAGAAGCCGAAACAGACTAGAAGCCGAAGGCACAAGAAGCCGAAACAAACATGAAGCCGAACAGTCATGAAGCCGAAACAGATAGGAAGCCGAAGGAACAAGAAGCCGAAACAGACTAGAAGCCGAAGGCACAAGAAGCCGAAACAAACATGAAGCCGAACAGTCATGAAGCCGAAACAGATAAGAAGTCGAAGGAACAAGAAGCCGAAACAGACTAGAAGCCGAAGGCACAAGAAGCCGAAACAAACATGAAGCCGAACAGTCATGAAGCCGAAACAGATAGGAAGCCGAAGGAACAAGAAGCCGAAACAGACTAGAAGCCGAAGGCACAAGAAGCCGAAACAAACATGAAGCCGAACAGTCATGAAGCCGAAACAGATAAGAAGTCGAAGGAACAAGAAGCCGAAACAGACTAGAAGCCGAAGGCACAAGAAGCCGAAACAAACATGAAGCCGAACAGTCATGAAGCCGAAACAGATAAGACGCCGAAGGGACAAGAAGCCAAAACAGACAAGAAGCCGAAGGGACAAGAAGCCGAAGCAGCCATGAAGCCGAAACAGTCAAGAAGCCGAAACAGACATGAAGCCAAAACAGTCAAGAAGCCGAAACAGACATGAAGCCAAAATACACAAGAAGCCGAAGCAGACATGAAGCCGAAACAGACAAGAATCCGAAACAGTTATGAAGCTGAATACACATGAACAGACAAAGAAGAAAAATGGACAAGTCGAAAGAAGAAATAATCAACATGCAAAAAAAAGAAAAAAAAAAATCTTAAAAATAAATTCACAATGTATACTTTTTCTATGAAATAGAAGCAAAAATGTAATGTAAAAGTATATAAGAAAAAATATTTAGCCTACCTCTAAAAATGGGATATGAAATGAAAGATAAAATATACATCAAAATTAAAACTTTTTTGATGAATAAATTACATGGAAAAAAAATATTACATTATATTCATGACAGAAAAAAAAGAATTATGACAAATGGCAAAACGAAAAAGATATATGAAATGAGCGATAAAATATATATCACATTAGAAACCTTTTTTTTTAAATAAATGAATTACATAAAAAATAATACAAGATACTCATGAAAAAAATTCAAAATAAAAAGGAATTATAAAAAAATGGCAATTTTTCTTATATATTAGGCTACAAAAACTTACAAAATCATTAAATATGACTGAAATGTCACATAAAAAAAAAAAAGCCAGACAACGACACTCATGACAAAATTCTAAATAAAAATGGAATTATAAAAAAATGGCATTTTTTTTTTCATAAATTAGTCTACAAAAACTTATCAAACATTAATAATACAAGATACTCATGACAAAATTCAAAATAAAAGGGAATTATAAAAAAAATGGCAATTTTTCCTATATATTAGGCTACAAAAACTTTCAAAATCATTAAATAAGACTGAAATGTCACAAAAAAAAAAAAAAAAGCCAGACAAAGATACTCATTACAAAATTCAAAATAAAAATGGAATTATAAAAAAAAATGGCAATTTTTTTTCATAAATTAGTCTACAAAAACTTATCAAGCATTAAATAAGACTGAAATGTCACATGAAAAAAAAAAGGAAAAAAAACACACGCCATAAAAAATGGAAAAGAAATTAACCATGTATGAGGACACGAATGTCACAGAAACGAATAAAATCAACATATCAGTTGAAATAAGTAGACTATGTTCGCCAACCTTTTATCATTTACACAGTACATTTCATAATTCATTTCGGTTAAAGTGAAAAATTATTGCTGTGCACATTAACTTCAACTGTTAATGGTAAAAGTAATACCAACAAAAATCAGAGCACTCACCAGCAAGAGATTATATTGTAGTTAAAGACCTTGAAATATCAAAATCGTTATATACATTTGTACACACATAAATTGCAACGATACCATCGTAGTGCATGGAAAGTAGCCTTTACTACACAAATATATCATATATTTGATAGAGATAGATAGA
>NC_090742.1:71510969-71518469 GCF_036898095.1 Palaemon carinicauda | reverse complement strand
TGATCGAGTCAAGTTATTTATCAAAAGTTGACGAGTAGTTGAAATTATCAAGTCAAGTTATTTATCAAAAGTTGACGTATAGTTGAGATAATCGAGTCAAGTTATTTATCAAAAGTTGACGAGTAGTTGAAATTATCAAGTCAAGTTATTTATCAAAAGTTGGCGTGCAGTTGAGATGATCGAGTCCAGTTATTTATCAAAAGTTGACGTGCAATTGAGATGTTCGATTCAAGTTATTTATCAAATGTTGACGTGCAATTGAGATGATCGAGTCAAGTTATTTATCAAAAGTTGACGTATAGTTGAGATGATCGAGTCAAGTTATTTATCAAAAGTTGACGTGCAGTTGGGATGATCGAGTAAAGTTATTTATCAAAAGTTGACGTGCAGTTGACATGATCGAGTCAAGTTATTTATCAAAAGTTGACGCGCAATTGAGATGATCGAGTCAAGTTATTTATAAAAAATTGGCGTAAAGTTGAGATGATCGAGTCAAGTTATTTATCAAAAGTTGACGTGCAATTGAGATGATCGAGTCAAGTTATTTATCAAAAGTTGACGTTCAGTTGAGATGATCGAGTCAAGTTATTTATCAAAAGTTGACGTGCAGTTGAGATGATCTATCTCCATTCACTCGTGACTGACAGACTGCCTGGACTCTGGAGTGTAGAATATCATACGATAGTATTTTACTTCCTAGAAGATTTCCAGAAAAATGGGCGGAGCTCAAGTTACACTCCGGAATGTATAATTAACCTAAAAACAAGAGAAATATTAAGAATTTTTCGTTCTACAGCAAAGAACTCTAATTAATCTTTCATGGGAAAAACTGCAAACCAAAGTGGCAGACTCAGTAATACGAGACATGATTACGCACAATCTGCACACGCGAGGAAGTAATAATAACAGTAATTAGCACAAGTAATTAGAAGTTTGAGCGATAACGATAAGGCCATTAGGAGAAACCCTTGAAAAAAGTTAGAAGTAATGACTAATTACCCAAGACTTTTTTTTTTCTTTTTTTGCGTTTTGCGTTTTCCTCATCTCAACCATCTTGGTTTTCTTTTTCCCTCTTCCCTTCCTCTTTTGGTTTTCTTTGAATTTTGGTTTACGTTTGTCTATGCCAGTTCCCCGCTTCGCACTTTCTCACGAATTACTTTTTTTTTTATTTATTTTTAGGATTTGAGTTCCCTTTACTTTCACATTTGTTTATCTCTTTACATTCGAGAATTTACAATTTATTATATTTTTTCCATTTTCCCTTTTAAGAAACCAAAAAATCTTTCATTTCCTCATCACCAGCCAAAAGAATAAAAGAATAATGAATCCTTTCAACTCTCTTTTTCCTCTTAATTTCTTCATTACATATCTTATTACAAAGATATTCTATTCAATGAGGATTTCTCCTTTAATTTCCAAAAGTCACGTCTTTAATTTTCCTGACTCAACATTTTTCAAAATAATGATCAACTTCAATGAACTATATTTCTCTTCTTTTATATTATAATACCAAACGAATCTTCGTTTTATTCATTAGTTATATAATTCTTCTTGGTTTTTTAAATCTTGTCTCTTTTTATAGTTTATATATGAAACATTTGTTTTAATGTTATTACTGTTCTTGAAATATTTTATTTCAATTGTTCATTACTTCTCTTGTAGTTTGTTTCCTTATTTCCTTTCGCACCTGGGCTATTTTTTTTTTTTTTTTTTTTTGTTGGAGCCCAACCGCTTATAAACTAGGGTTGTAACTTTTTGATAATAATAATAATAATAATAATAATAATAATAATAATAATAATAATAATAATAATATTATTATTATTATTATTATTATTATTATTATTAATTTCTAAGCTACAACCCTAGTTGGAAAAGAAGAATGCTATAAACCCAGTGGCTCTAACAGGGAAAATAGCCCAGTGAGGAAAGGAAACAAGGAAAAATGAAACATTTTAAGAACAGTAACATTAACATAAATATCTCCTTTATAAAATATAAAAACTTTAAAAAAAAACAATAGGAAGAGAAACAAGATAGAATAGTGTGCCCGAGTGTACCCTCAAGCAAGAGAACTCAACTCCACGACAGTAGAAGACCATGGTACAGAGGCTATGGCACTACCCAAGACTAGAGAACAATGGTTTGATTTTGGAGTGTCCTTATCCTAGAAAAGCTGCTTACCAAAGCTAAAGAGTCTCTTCACCACTTACCAAAGAGGAAAGTGGCCACTGAACAATGATAGTGCAGTAACCCCTTGGGTGAAGAAGAATTGCTTGGTAATCTCAGTGGTACGATGTGTATGAGGACGGGAGAATATGTAAAGAATAGGCCAGACTATTCAGTGTGTGTGTAGGCAAATGAAAAAATGAACCGTAACCAGAGAGAAGGATCCAATGTAATACTGTCTGGACAGTCAAAGAACCCCATGACTCTCTAGTGGTAGTATCTAAACGGGTGGCTGGTGCAAATAATAATAATAATAATAATAATAATAATAATAATAATAATAGTAATAATAATAATAATAATAATAATAATAATAATAGAATAGTTTAGAAAAAAAAATATAGACAGCATTTTATCCATTTATAGTTTTTACCTCTAAAAGAGACTAGAAGAACGAGGGCTTTGCTAACAAGGTTGAGTGTTTGCTTTTCCATACGTTTGTTTTTAGGGTGTACTTCAAGGGATCCATCACATTATCTCTCTCTCTCTCTCTCTCTCTCTCTCTCTCTCTCTCTCTCTCTCTCTCTCTCTCTATACATTATGCAGGTACAGCACAGTATTTATTTTCGGTGTTTATTTGTTATGTCTGCCAACCTATCTGGTCTAGACTATCTATCTATATTCATATCTATCTAACTCAATCACAAGCACGCACACACACCCAAACTAACACCAAATACATACGTGCATACATACACATAAAAATATACTCATATATATATATACTGTATATATATATATATATATATATATATATATATATATATGTATATATATATATATATACAAATATATATATATATATATATATATATATATATATCTATATAGCCTATATATATATATATATATATATATATATATATATATATATATATATATATATATATATATATAAATATATATAATATATAATTTTCCATTTAATTTACAATCCACCAGGAGGCAAATTTCAAGATTGTATGTCATTAAAACATATATTTTGCTCATAGCCCCCCTCCCCCTTAGAACCTGAAACCCCAGTCCCTCAGCCTTTATCCCTAGATAGAAATATGATATATTGCCACAATTTTGACGTTTCCCTAAATTTTCCCCGTGTCTTTATAACAATGGCAATTGTGAAATCACTCGTGAGGCCGGATGAGTTTCAGGGTAACAGGTAAGTGATCTTAACATGGGAAAGGCAAAATGTTTTTCTAAGTGCGATCGATACGAATATTTTTGCTTATTTATATGTTTAAAGGCCGCTCATGAATGGCAGAGACAAGGGACAGTAACATCGCCCTATCAAGCATGACAATGCCTTAGAGACTAACCATATTACATATGATCAGCTCCCAAGCCTCCTCTCCCTCCAAGCTATGACCAAGGAGGCCAGGCAATGGCTGCTGATGACTCAGCAGATAGACCTGTAGGCTCCCCTAAATCCCCCACCTTATCTCACAAGGATGGAGAGGTTGCAGCGACCAAAGGAACTAACAATTTTGAGATGGACTCGAACCCCAGTCTGGCAATCACCAGGCAAGGACGCTACCAGCAGGCCACCACAACCCTGCATATTCACGTCCTTTATAGTTTTTATGGTCCTTTAAATCAAAACAAACATGACAAATCATCAAAATTGGCTGTAGCTTCATCCCTTTAAGAAATAATTTAGCTGTTAAATTATAGCAAGATGACATTCATATAATTTTATTCTCCTCTCAAATATATGTTGGTGTGATACATTTCTTTGCTTTTTCTTCATTAAGTTTATAATTGTACAGCTCATCTACATATCTACATATCTTAAAATCATATCAATATTTTCTTTCCAATATGGTAATTATCCACAAAATTAAGTTTGGTTTTCGTTGACAAAACTGTCATCCTTATATAAATCACTGTTGTGAGCAAAAACTTAAAAACTACATAAGGCTTTATGCTTAAAGTCTTGATTGACTAATATAATTGGATTTCCCACCTAAATTCCACCCAAATGTATCATTCAACAAAGATGTTAACTAACCATTAAAAATGTATCGGATTCATTATTCTGTCACGGATAAAGTTCTCTCTAGCTTAAGCCAACTGTAAATAACAAAAGTTACCAGAAATAAACATGGTGTCCTTACCAGAGGCTGAAATACCGGTGGGGTGTCTGGTATTACGCAAAGTACTGGGGATGCAACCGGTATTAACTAAAGGATTGGTGACAATACTGTTAGTTTATTTATGATATATTTGTTTTTGATGTTGTTAATAGTTTATATATGAAATGTCTGTTTTGACGTTGTTACTTATTTTAGAATGATTTATTGTTAATTTGTTCTCTTCATTTATTTATTTCCTTATTTCTTTTCCTCACTGGGCTATTTTTCCCTGTTGAAGCCCCTGGGCTTATAGCATCTTGCTTTTCCAACTAGGGTTGTAGATTGGATAGTAATAATAATAATAATAATATGCTCCAACGGAATAACGGCAAACCTGATATTACTAAAAATACAGGGGGACAACGATATAAAAAAAAAAAAAAAAAAAAAAAAAAAAAAAAATATTTCTTTTTTCCTATTCAAAATATTGGCAACCTTTACCTTACAACAGAGCCTAGATATGTGGTCCATATCCCCCTCTAATCTGGTGGCGTTCCAAAAATCATAAAAACGTTTCTGCCTATGTTTAGATTCAATTAAAAACACACAATCCACGTTTGCAGTTTTCGGGGTTTATGATTCCAGCAATCCTGGGCTCTGGTATCAAAAATGCATAAAATAAATATGGAAACATGTATAATACATGTATAAAACATACAATAAATGTATAATATCCTTTTACAAGTAAAACATATACAAATTCATAAAAGTGTCAGCTAAAAACCTTTGCATATGAAAAAATAAATTCAAAATTCAATACATAGTGGAAATATTACACCTAAAATACACATATCATACCTAAAATACTATTTTCAAATCGTACAAAGCGGCTACAATACGGTTTAGTGACGTAGAATACCTGACTACAAAACAGTGACCCACGGATAAACGTTTATAATTACCTGGATATACATAAACACACCCAAATAAACATGTATAATAAACAGATAACACTGCGCTTACGAAGACACGTTTGAACGTCTACACGCAAAGCGAGTTGCTTGTATACATAAAGCACAGCAGCGTATACATACACTCACACACATCTCAAATAACCTATCTACACAGGGAATACACTGCTTATATTCAGACTAAATACGTTTATAAAAGCTCATAAATTGCTATTTAAACTAATTATTTAACATTGGTTTTACTAAAACCATTTTCAACACTAGGAGTGAACGAACTAACAGGTGTTAAAAACGTGGAGGAGGAACTCAACACTACCTAAGTCCTACAAGAGGAGAATGACGAGGGACGAACAAACTCACTTACACACACACACATCGCGCACACATACACACAAACTGACACTAAATAAACAGGGAGCATTTCCTAAAGACTCTCTAAATACAGTTACGTCATACTAATGACGTCATGAAACAGGTCACATACATGTCTCCACGACTTCCGGGTCTACCTCGCAGAGACATTTTTCTGGAAAAAACATCGAAACATTAATACATAGATATAGAGAGTCGGTCTGTCCACTGGTACATAAATGAGATCAATTTGCGCACATCAAAATACGTTTATCCATAAAAACAGACAAAGTTTTGTTATAAAATATCGTCATGGTTTGTACAACATTGAAAAATAAAACACTTTAAGGACACTTTTAGATCTACATAGGTGAAGTGCTCAGAGGCTATGTTGTGTTGGGGATGAACAATATACCTGAACATTCAATTGAGTGGATATTTCTTTCTATTTACTTCTATTTACAAATAACACATTCCAGGTACTATAGTAATACTATATTTTTCTAACGGTCCACTGTATTTTTATTAAAAAGCCTACAGTGAATGCCAAATCAAGCAGAGGGTCGTATGAAATGAATTCCACATCGCTTATAATGTTAAAAGAACCTTTAAATGACAGTTTTTAAAGTAAAATATATTTCCCGATCAGCTGATGAATCCGCACCTACGGAAATGTATATTCCCAAATACGTGAGGTCAACTATTCGAATATTTTGTGGTCAAATTCTAGATCAAATTCATTCATGAACAGTAGTACCAACGTGTTGGATCTACTAGAGTATCACCATCCCCGCCGTTAGGTGATTTGCTCCTTCCTGCATGTAGAGATTTGGAGCGTTCTTCTATATTTGGTGTTTCAAATTGTTTTTGTCGGCCCTGGTATTATGGCAACTTTACAATCGTGTTAAGACCACAAAATAGCCTTTATTAACACTTTTAGAATGGAGCGATTGATTTTTGATGAGTTAGCATACAACAGGACTTGATTAAAATATGTGTATATATATATATATATATATATATATATATATATATATATATATATATATATATATCTATATATATATATACATCTATATACTGTATATACGAGTATATATATACACAGTATATATACATATATATGTATACGCACATATATATATATATATATATATATATATATATATATAATATATATACACTGTATATATACATATATATATATATATATATATATATATACATATATATATATATATATATATATATATATATATATAAATTTCTTTATTTCAACACAGAATACTGGACATGGCAGAACTATGAATAGAAAACAATTATTATCAAAATGCCCATCTGAATCATAGTATGGAACATATGATAGGCCGTTTAATTACGATAAAGGCACACTAACAATCAATCTCTCTCTCTCTCTCTCTCTCTCTCTCTCTCTCTCTCTCTCTCTCTCTCTCTCTCTCTCTCTCGTTATCTCAATAGGGTTTAATAAAATCTCTCTAATAATAATAATTAAAAAGGAAGAAGAGTAATTAATACTTGATGGCAAAAGCAACAGAAATCATGATATGACACATTTAAGATGAAGCACCCAATACCCCGTGCATCATAAATGCACCTTTATTACAATGTCAATAACATTAACACGTCTATCGTAACGTTAACTAGTACACTCCACTGGAGCAATGAAGCAATTCATTAATGTAAATGATGTTAAGATAAAAAGCTAATTAAGGCAATTATTAAAAAGTGCCAGATGAAACAGGCATCAATTCTGAATAACTAAACTCTCCAATTAATAACATCACGACTGGGGCGAAAGTTCCACTTAAATTCGTTAGTTTCTTTGGTTACTGCGACCTCACCATCCTTGTGAGCTA
>NC_090742.1:71500969-71503469 GCF_036898095.1 Palaemon carinicauda | reverse complement strand
GATATTTCCGGGCCCTCCAAGGTCCTCCTAGTTTAGGAGCTGATCATATAGTATGCATATATGGTCAATGTATATATGGTCAATCTCTAGGCCAGGGCATTGTCCTGCTAACTATAGTCCATTTCTTTTAGCGATGCATATTTTCACCGACTCGCGGCCGTGCCCTTTTAGCTCGGAAAAGTTTCCTGATCGCTGATTGGTTGAGAATTATCTCGTCCAACCAATCAGCGATCAGGAAACTTTTCCGAGCTAAAAGGGCATCGCTGCGAGTCGGTGCAAATCTGCACCGCTAAAAGAAATTGACTATAGGGCATCATCACTATTTCTAGCCTCTGCCATTCATGAGCAGCCTTTAAACCTTTAGACAGTGTAAAATCACACAGCTTAAATGCGGAACAACATATCCAAACCTCAAGTTTAGGAATCTGACTTTGCTTACGTAACTAACATGAATTAAGGAGTGACTGAAATATCAAGTGAAACAGATCTGATTAATAATACACAGGAATTAAGTTCGGTACCGATTCCAATAGTACACAAGTTATTTACATAACAAACAAGAGAGATACACATAATTATCGCTTAGGCTTATGTGAATCTTGCTCTGAACGCACTTTTACTTCAGAATTTGTTTGGTATATTTCGAAATAATATCAATTCTCACAGAAAATCAGTATAGTAAGGACACGTGTAGAAAATAAACATCTGCTACATGCAAACTTGCATACAAGTTGAATAGAGTTAGGCAAGATTAGTTAGAAAAGATAATACTAATTTTCACTAAATTATCAGATTCTAGACAGATCTACTATAAGCAAACGACTATCGAAAATTCTGAGCAATAGAATTGCAATAACTATCCAATTACAGACATCACCCCAAGATATTCTCGACAAAAATATTTTGACAACGTAATCGAATAGATACACGAAAAAAAAGAGTAAATAAGTCATACTTAATATGTCAGACTGCGCATTCGCAGCCCTGGCTCCCTTTAAAACTTCTAAATTAATTCGTAAAGGATCGATAACTTACGTCGGCTATTCCACTCTAGTCCTTCCACATGATAATGGGCCATGGCAACAACTGCTGGGACTGCGTCAATGGAAAAACGCAAACATGCACACAATAAAAAATTACACACACACACACACACACACACACACACATATATATATATATATATATATATATATATATATATATATATATATATATCCAGTCAGGTTCAGCTCTAGCCGTCCCTCTGGTAGGTGGAGAGGGAATAGTCACACCCTGGTGAGAGTACGGTCCGTCCGTGTGTGTGCATATCTATATAAATACACAGTCGTCATTAACGGGTACACTAGTATGCATATACAGTTTATATATATATATATATATATATATATATATATATATATATATATATATATATATATATATATACTCACACACACAATTTACTAGAATTTTTGTCTGTACAGGTATCTACGCCTTAGCACATCAGCTGCTCTCATTAAAACACATACTCGTAAACTACCGGTGGTAGGTCTCTCAATGACACGCAATGCCTGACTACAGAACACAAAGGGCACTAGGATTCCAGGAATTTAGAGAGCTAAAATGGAACGAAGGACAAAAAAGGAATGACTCAGTCAATTAAAACATTCCCACAGTGCTTAATGCAGCAGCAGAAGGGGTCCTGTATGTACCTGCAACATCTACTGTAAGCTACACTGTAAAAAATGTGCATTGAATAAACGGTAAATGCGTGGCAACATTTATTCCAGGGTATTTTTTTTAAACAGATATACTGACGTAAAGGAGTGATTTCACGGTCACCAACCCGTAAAAGATAATAAGAAAATAAGGTAAAATTGCTTTCTGCCGTTTTTTAAAAACAGATATATTGACGTAAAGGAGTGATATCACGGTCACCAACCCATAAAAGATTAATATTAAATAAGGTAAAATTACGGTCGCTTGTATTTTACTGAACTATGGCTGAGAACAGTATATTTTTACGGAGAATTTCCGATTAATATTACGGGATTTTTTTAACACTGTACGTTCGAAGTGACGATGGAGTTAGAGATTAGATTTGAGGCGTTGCCTGAAATATACATTCCAAAATGAGTTTTGAAAGGAGGATCAATGCTTCCTTACCTAAAAAAAAAAAAAAAAAAAAAAAAAAAAAAAAAAAAAAAAAAACATTGAAAGTTCAGATTTTACCTTTAACATGAGAACGTACTGTTTCATTATAATCTACATGCAAACTAACTTCTAAATATATTTCAAGAGTAACTGACATTTACATTTAATTTTGAATTTCGCTTTTTTCATGTGTGTCAAATCAACTTGTTTTATTGGAATATAGTAACAAAGATAAAGAGACGTAAATCACGCATTTAATTTAAGCTTAGTTCATCATTGCAAAGTTAAAAGAATCTCATTTTCAGAGTAAGGCTTATATCAAGATCTTGATTTGAGGGTCAAAACATGGCCATAACTAAATTTT
>NC_090742.1:71490969-71495969 GCF_036898095.1 Palaemon carinicauda | reverse complement strand
TCTCTCTCTCCTCTCTCTCTCTCTCTCTCTCTCTCTCTCTCTCTCTCTCCTCTCTCTCTCTCTCTCTCTCTATATATATATATATATATATATATTTATATATATATGTGTGTGTATATATATGTATATATATATATATATATATATATATATATATATATATATATATATATATATATAACCCTTACAGCTAAAAAGAAGCATGCTATTACACAGCGTTCCCGAAAATCTTGCAATATCAAGACTGGGCAAACATAAATCGTAAATGTATTAAGAACATTTTGAGTTGAAACAGTCGAAATCATTTACACAACTGGAAAGCAAGCCAATATTTGTTTATTTGTTTTTTTAAGAGAGCACAAAATACAAATAAAATGCCATAAAAAGAGAAGGTGGAGCAGACTTTTTTCAAAATACTTAAAACTCAAAATAATTCTGAATTATTTCTATAATTGTAGTCAAACCGTATTAAACATGCTTAAGAAGACTCATAATGAATGATAATTTCAAAGAGTATATTTGAATAAACAACATTGAATAACATTGACACAGGAGGAAGAGAGAACTCTTGCCATCATTCATTGAATAAGATTGACACAGGAGGAAGAGAGAACTCTTGCCATCATTCATTGAATAACATTGACAAAGGAGGAAGAGAGAACTATTGCCTTCATTCATTGAATAAGATTGACACAGGAGGAAGAGAGAACTCTTGCCATCATTCATTGAATAACATTGACAAAGGAGGAAGAGAGAACTATTGCCTTCATTCATTGAATAAGATTGACACAGGAGGAAGAGAGAACTCTTGCCATCATTCATTGAATAACATTGACAAAGGAGGAAGAGAGAACTATTGCCTTCATTCATTGAATAAGATTGACACAGGAGGAAGAGAGAACTCTTGCCATCATTCATCTGTTTTCCAAAAGCCTCTACACGAGAGAGAGAGAGAGAGAGAGAGAGAGAGAGAGAGAGAGAGAGAGAGAGAGAGAGAGAGATAGAGAGATTAACCTTATACAATAATGAATTCCATTCGTAACTTTAGAATTTAACCCACCTCTTCTCAGGAAAAAAAAATTCTTTTGAAAAGGTCCATAAAAACTTGCCTTTTGCTCTTCCTCTTTTACACACCAATGACGTTTTCGTCATGCTACGCCTGTCGCCAAAGGGACAACTTACTGTAAATGAAGATATTCAGCGTCTCAAGTACCTCTCTCGCCTTTGTCAGTAAAAATCTCTCTCTCTCTCTCTCTCTCTCTCTCTCTCTCTCTCTCTCTCTCTCTCTCTCTCTCTCTCTCTCTCTCTCTCTCTCAAATTTTATACTGCAAGAAATTCACATGGGAAAAAGTTGTTAATCTAAAAAAAATGAGTTCTCATGATAATCTTTCCCTTTGAAAAATCTAATGGTAAAATAAAATATTTTAAATTAAATTTGTGTTTGCAACCATATGTATATGCATCTTTCATAACCTCTTCTTGGTTACTTTGTACTGATAACCTAAGCTCATATGAACAATGCTTAAAATTAATGAACAAAATGAAGAACAAATTTATTTACATGGAACAAAAAGTTAGTTGAACTGAAGAGAGATAAGCCAATCTACCTCCCAACAAAATATGGTTTGTATAATCACAGAGGTAAAAAAGAGTAAAACTAAGGATTTGCCGAAACATGAACAAAATACAACTTGGGTATTAAAAATCCAGTTATATATAGGTTGTATATTTTAAGAACACAGAAGCTTTCGCATATTTTTCAAAGGGCCTGTCTGATAGGAAGAAGCACTTTGAAAAAAATGTGAATGCTACTGTATTTTTTAAATACACAACGTTACACAATTGTGGATTCTTAATACCTAAGATTCCTAGACGCGGCATTGTATTTTCTTCAAGTTAAACTACAACTTGTATGACAACCCCCAAATATAACCTGTATGGAATATATATTGCAACCATTAAAGGTTTAAAGGTCGCTCATGAATGGCAGAGGCCAGGGACAGTGACATTGCCCTAGCAAGCAGGACAATGCCCTAGGGCCTAGAGACTGACCATATATATCATATGATCAGCGCCCATGCCCCCTCTCCATCCAAGCTAGGACCAGGGAGTGCCAGGCAATAGCTGCTAATGACTCAGCAGATAGACCTACAGGCTCCCCCAAACCACCCCAAACCTCAGCTCACAAGGATAGTAAGGTTGCAGACGCTAAAGGCACTAACAAGTCTGAGCGGGACTCAAACCCCCGTCTGGCAAACACCAGGCAGAGACGTTACCTCCCTTGTGGGAGAGACAAAACCCATTCATGGTAGACAAGGAGTGTAACCTCCACATGAGACATAAAATACCTATTACTGAGACGTAGAAAAGAGACATGGAATTCAACCAGCCTGGGAGATACAGAACAAATCCTATGGTGAAGAAATAAAAGTCAAGTTGCAACAAAGAGAATGACGAATGAGCGAATAGGTATGGAAGATATATCTACAAAGCAAGTTGCATTTTGGTTCAGTTCTATAATATTTTGCCTTATCAGTGCTACGAAAATATTCTGAAATACTGATTAGGGCATTTGAATGAGGTCTGTGAATTCTTAGAACGAAGGCTTTCATGCTGTATATTAGAATCCCATAGTTTTGTGTTAAATTATGAGTCCTTACTTATGGGCCTGCTTCTCTTTCTTTAAAAAAAGATTGTAAACTAACACTCTCTCTCTCTCTCTCTCTCTCTCTCTCTCTCTCTCTCTCTCTCTCTCTCTCTCTCTCTCTCTCTCTCTCCACAATTTGCACTGTCAAAAATCTCTCCAATTGTTAACTTACGCTTATGGCAAATTACCAAACCAGACATTATGTGAATGCAAGTATAACTATTTAAGTCTCACAATAGTACAATCTATAAACTACAAAGAAAAGATTAATTCTACTTAATAACCAGTTCACAAAAACATAATACACATATATATCAAGTCTTAGGAAGGTTATCATAAAACATCTAGAATTCATGTAAATTCATCTCACTAAACAGGAAAAGCAAACATTCCAGATATTTGAAAAAAGGCATATCTTGTTAAAAAGCAAAATACAAGTACAGTGGTAAAGTGTTCGCCTAGCATTCGCATGGTAGCGGATCGATCCCAGCCCGGGACCGTGAGTTTAAGCTGTTTACTGGGGAGGTCACTGTTGTGGTTGGGCCTTGCCCGGCTGACGTTCTGACACCTTTACCTTTTAATTTTTTATATATCTTTGAGTGTGTGCTGCTCAATAACAAATATAGATAATAAAGTTGAAACTCGTTTTTGATAGTTTGGTGGCTTAAAATATAACCTATAAAACATTCCAAAAAAAAACAATAAACCAAACACGATGTTACGCTGATAAACTAAAAGTATTGCGTGGAATAAATTCTCTTAAAATATCGGAGAGAGAAGCTATTCCCAGAGGCAATGAAAAACCCTGCGGTTGGTAATTGCTCAAAAATTGGAGCGAGACAGACACATACGGAGAGAGAGAGAGAGAGGAGAGGAGGAGAGAGAGAGAGAGAGAGAGAGAGAGAGAGAGAGAGAGAGAGAGAGAGAATTTTCAATGGACAGAGAAATATTCTCAACGAGAAAAGTGAGAGTTAGTGTGGAAGAGGAGTTTATCTCTCTCTCTCTCTCCTCTCTCTCTCTCTCTCTCTCTCTCTCTCTCTCTCTCTCTCTCTCTCTCTCTCTCTCTCTCTAAGAAGAAGAAGAAGAAGAAGGAGAAGAAGAAGAAGAAAGAGAAGAAGAAGAAGAAGAAGAAGAAGAGAAGAAGAAGAAGAAGAGGCCATAACCATAATTATTTGGACAAGTAAGTTGTGCATGCATTGAAAATTTGAACGAATAAATTTATTAAAAAGTTTATAGTAAACAGATTTATATAACTAATGGGGTGGCAATATCAACCATACACAACATAAATTGAATAGCCTCAAGAAAAAAAAATAATCTCTTTTACCTATTTGATGCCTTTGAATTGTAAATTTAGGCTCAGATTAATATTTCAGAGAATGTCCAAAACCCCTGATTTCTCAACTTGCTCATAATTTCAGGTTATGCCATACGATACAAAACATTACATTTTTATGTCTTCATCTCAATTAAATAATTTGAATTGCTACATGGTCTCTTTTCATCTAAGATTTACAATGATGGAGACACACACAAAGACGTGACTAACAATTTTCAAATATATCTAATTCTGTGAAATAATTTCCGGCCGCTGAACTAACTGTCAAAATTCCATAAAACAGCAAATTTAATTTAGACGATAATTTAGTTTACGATACCATTTAATACAACTGTCCATGGATAATTTTAGTTTACAATACCATTTAATACAACTGTCCATAAACCAGAATGCAATATAGTCTCATGTTGTTACTGTTCTTAAAACATTTCATTTTAATTGTTCATTATTTCTCTTGCAGTTTTTTATCATTTCCTTCCCTCACTAGGCTATTTTTCCTTGAGCTTTGTAGGTAATTTTCGGTCTTTAATCTAACAGTAACAATTCGATACTTGATCTATCAAAAACTCAACGTTGTGTATTTTACGTCAAATAGTAGTTACAAATCATATTATTCTAGTCCATTTCTTTTAGCGAGGCAGATTTGCACCGACTCGCAGCGGTGCCCTTTTAGCTCGGAAAAGTTTCCTGATCGCTGATTGGTTAGAATTATCTTGTCCAACCAATCAGCGATGAGGAAACTTTTCCGAGCTAAAAGGGCACCGCTGTGAGTCGGTACAAATATGCCTCGCTAAAAGAAATGGACTTATAGTACATATAATTACTGCCTGCAGCAAAACTGTGGGTTACCACACACTCATTGATTCATGAATAACCTAAACTACCCTTTACGTCTAGTTTGCCTTGTGACTAACCTTTTCTAATCTGTGATCTACGTAAATCTCTGGATATGACTTTGATCCAGAAAATATTTTCTACGAATTAACCTATTTACTCAAAAATAATGTAATAAAT
>NC_090742.1:71475969-71478469 GCF_036898095.1 Palaemon carinicauda | reverse complement strand
TTGCAAACAGACCCAGAACTTAAATACAATAAAGATAAAGTTCACTATAACAATGTGGACTATGGGACTGCCTTTAGACAAGTAGATGTCCTTAAAATAATCAATGGATTAAAACCAAAGGCAACATTTGAAAAAAAAAAAAAAAAAAAAAAAAAAAAAAAAAAAAGTTGCTGAGAGTTTACCACAACTCAAACTTTGGTTGTAAACTTTAAATGGTTGAAGCTAACCGATAACAGAGGGAACTATTTCACTGAACTTAACTTTAATGTATCCGATTTAGTACTACTAAAAACAGAAGAAATCGATAGCACATAAGACGAGGTCTTTGATCTGATGAATTGTCTTTCATTCAATATTGATAAGGTCACAGGCGTCTCAATTAGATGGGATCGAGTCCATAGGTTCAGGCCATAAATTCTATTCCGTCTAAATAACCACACTTTCATTACTGGACGTAGTGTGAGAAATAGTGCTAATAAAGGGCCTACTTAATGTAAATCATCTGAGAGCAGCATCTAAGAAGTGTCAGATTAGGTCAACATGAAAAAAAACTTACGTATTCTAAAAGTTACACTTGCTTTTACCGAAGCAGCTTAGGAACTTGGAAATTGAAATTACACCACAATAAAACAAATACTTTCTAGAACTGAAGGTTCAGTTACTCATTTTTTACAGGAAAATATGGAAAATATGAAGGAAATGGGAGGTAAAGAAATGAGTAAAAGATTTGTCATGGAGGGAGTGAATTTGTCATTAAAGCTAACACGATACAAATTGATATAGTCGCAAATATATTACCAAAAAATCAAAAGTACTATCAGTGCTATTAGACGCACACACATTATATATATATATATATATATATATATATATATATACATATATATATATATATATATATATATATATATATACATACATATATATATATATATATATATATATATATATACATACATATATATACTGTATATATATATATATATATATATATATATATATATATATATATATATATATATATATATATATATATATATAGTGTGTGTGTGTGTATGTGTGTAGCAATTAGGTTTCAAGTCAAGGCCTTAAAATTAAACTAATTAGTTATATATCGGCCACGCGCATTCTAAGTTGAAATTGGTAAAGCTGAATAGAGAAATATTTTACTCTCTCTCTCTCTCTCTCTCTCCTCTCTCTCTCTCTCTCTCTCTCTCTCTCTCTCTCTCTCTCTCTCTCTCTCTCAAGTATGAGGACAGGGGATTATTGCCAGTGTGAAAGGCTTTTCAGACGGACTAATTAAGCTCTTAATATATTAGATGAAGAGAGATTTGTAAACTTTGACATCAGCAAAGAATAAAAGGGTTTTCAGGTTACCATGTGGATGAAAGAATGTTTGAAGGAGTCAAATGCTTTTAATTGACTCGCTGAAGAGAGCTTCGTATACAGAAGTAAATAATTAATACCTTATTGAATTGTTTATAAAACATTTCAGCCACTATTCTATCTAATTTCTCTTCCTCTTTGTTTTGTTAAAGTTTGTATAGCTTATATAGGAAATATATATTTTTTAATGTTGTTATTCTTTATTTTATTTCTCCTTGTTTTCTTTTTTCACTGGGCTATTTTCCCTGTTGGGGCCCCTGGGCTTATAGCATTCCGCTTTTCCAACTACGGTTGTAGCTTAGCAAGTAGTAGTAGTAGTAGTAGTAGTAGTAACAATAATAATAATAATAATAATAATAATAATAATAATAATAATAATATAACTCAAAGCATCCAAGGTCTTTTCTTAGTTTTAATTTTCGAAAAAGTATTTTGTTATTCTCACCACCAAATAATTTGAAATAATAATTCCACTTATAATACAGTAAAAATAGGAGACAAAATATTCAAAAGACACATCGTCACTTTTCGTTGGATACTTATTACTTACTTAGGAAGATCAAATATAAGTTGCTTAGAATGATGTTACAAAGCAAAAAGTAATTCGTTAATTAACGTAATACATATCACACTACAATATTTAATTGGTTTATCGATGATGTAAGGCCATTATCTCTAAGAAAATGAGAATTTGATGGTGATAGTTCAATTTTAAGATATGGGGCTGCATTCACGTTCACAACAGAACTCAAAGCAGATGGGCATAACATATAAAATTCAAGGAAGGTGATGTTAAGGGACAAAATGGTGTGAAAAAAAAATTAGAATGTTTAAGACTGACCTGGGAAGACACCAATGCTAGAATTTACAGACGCATCAGAGCTTGAATAGTCTATGCGTATCTATGGGAATGATCATGTGTGTGTATGTATGTATGTGTATATATATATATATATATATATATATATATATATATATATAATGTATATATATACATAAATAAATAAATGTATATATATATGTATATATCTATTTATATTCATATATATATACATATATATATATATATATATATATATATATATATATATATAATATATATATATATATATAT
>NC_090742.1:71455736-71465736 GCF_036898095.1 Palaemon carinicauda | reverse complement strand
TATCTATTGCTATGATCAGTAAAGCTGCACTTGTCAGGGCCACCGATACTAGGATGGTTTGCTGTGAGCGATCATACGAAAATCTCCCACCACCCACCAATCTGAACATGTGTGGGGCCTTTGCCCTGCAGTGGACTAGAAACGGCTGCATTTGCTCTTGTTGTGTATAAATAATATATTGTATGTGTGCATATTTATATAACACACATATAAAACGTATATTTTCTTTTTCCTGACCGAATCCCACAAATATCTATTTCCTGTTTAACCTACTGTATTTCTGTGTATCTTTATCATTATAATTATTATCATTATTATTATTATTATTATTATTATTATTATTATTATCACTTGCTAAGTAACAACCCTAGTTGGAAAAGCAGAATGCTTTAAGTCCAAGGGTCCTAACAGGGAAAATACCCCAGTGAGGAAAATAAACAAGGAAAAATAAGATACTTTAAGAACAGTAACATAAACTATAAAAACTTTAACAAAACAAGAGGAAGAGAAATTACATAGAATAGTGAGCTCGAGTGTACCCTCAAACAAGAGAACTCTATAAAAAACACAGGAGGAATGATTTACTAAAATGACTTATACCAAACTCGGGTTATAAAAAGGAGTTACAAATAGAGTTAAAACGTGCAAACAACACATAGCAGCAGACACACTAAACGTATGTACACACGTCTGTACACAAATTTGTATATATTTGTACACAAACAAATAAAGTAAGGGAAACTGTACCTTCACGCAACAGCCCTTGAATTTTGTCTTATTTCCAAATACATACGTCTGTACACAATCTTGTATACATCTGTACACAAACAAATAAAGTAAGGGGAACTGTACCTTCACGCAACAACCCTTGAATTTTGTCATATTTCCAAATACATACGTCTGTACACAATCTTGTATACATCTGTACACAAACAAATAAAGTAAGGGGAACTGTACCTTCACGCAACAGCCCTTGAATTTTGTCTTATTTCCCAAATACATACGTCTGTACACAATCTTGTATACATCTGTACACAAACAAATAAAGTAAGGGGAACTGTACCTTCACGCAACAACCCTTGAATTTTGTCTTATTTCCAAATACATACGTCTGTACACAATCTTGTATACATCTGTACACAAACAAATAAAGTAAGGGGAACTGTACCTTCACGCAACAACCCTTGAATTTTGTCATATTTCCAAATACATACGTCTGTACACAATCTTGTATACATCTGTACACAAACAAATAAAGTAAGGGGGAACTGTACCTTCACGCAACAACCCTTGAATTTTGTCTTATTTCCAAATACATACGTCTGTACACAATCTTGTATACATCTGTACACAAACAAATAAAGTAAGGGGAACTGTACCTTCACGCAACAACCCTTGAATTTTGTCTTATTTCCAAATACATACGTCTGTACACAATCTTGTATACATCTGTACACAAACAAATAAAGTAAGGGGAACTGTACCATCAACGCAACAGCCCTTGAATTTTCTCTTATCTCCAAATACATACGTCTGTACACAGTCTTGTATAGCCTACATCTGTACACAAACAAATAAAGTAAGGGGAACTGTCCCTGTAAGCAACAGCCCTTGAAGTTTGTCTTATTTCCCAAAATGCCTCGCAAGATGGCATTAAATTGTAACAACGTGAAGACGCAATGTAATTTTGGATCTCACACGACTTGACGGGTTATTCAATTTATCAGTCATTTTCTTCCACAATTCAGCGGCAAGACACGCCAGAAACGAGCACGGCCCAAATTTAGAGAAGCAAACAGAGTTGGCCCCAAAATATTTCTTACGAGAACGTGAAGTTCTTATTATTATCGTTGGAGTTTAGGTTACTATTATTATCATTGTTATTATTCATGTAAATTCATTCGTAAGGCATAAGCCTCAAAGTCCATGCTTATACAATAGTATTGACTAATACGAGAGAGAGAGAGAGAGAGAGAGAGAGAGAGAGAGAGAGAGAGAGATGAGTTCAAGGAATCAAATATAATGTATTCTCGGTGACCCCTTAAAAATATAACTTCTATGCCAAACTTCTAATACAGACTAAACCCCTTGATAATAATATTGAATTAAACTCCGAAGATAACAAATAAAAATGTCCCATTTTTGCCATTATAATTACTTGTGTCTGTGCCTAAAAAAAACTGTTACTTCATCTTAAATGCTTAAATTTTAATTTAAATCAATTCCTAACATTCATCCTTAAGTTTTTCTCCTATCTACTTGAAGGGTCTTACACAAAAAAAAAAAAAAAAAAAAAAATTCCTATTATGTACAACAAAAAGCCAAACCCTGAAATGCTCATTTACCATTGAGTAGAAAAAGAGATATTAAAGGAAAGTAGAAAGAGAAATATCTACTCATGAGTGAAATAATGACGGAAGTAAATGAACAACAGAACAGATAAACAATCTTATTATGATAAGGACCTTTAGTTACGCTAGCCGGCTTCTATCAGCATCACGAGTGTAATGTGATAATAATCAATAATGAACAACACAGACTAAGGACAATAGAATGATCTGGTAGGCCTAGCTAGACTAATCTGTAAGCCTTGCTCTTACATAACAGGAATGAAAGCTCACTAAACATGAAAGAAAAAATGTCTTACTCCAGAAGAAGATATACTAAAAAGATTAAAAACAGATATATTAGGGAAACCTTCTCATTCTACAATTGGATATATCATAAACTCTCTGCCAGTAGAACCAGTATAGTTCGAAAGCTCACTACTAGCATAGCGACGAATAAGATTTGAGTCTCTATTTATACCCCTATCTATGGCGAAGATCTAATTTAATGTTGACAATATTCTTAAAATATTTTATTTTATTTGTTCATTATTTCTCTTATAGCTTGCTTACATTCTTATTTCCTTTCCACATAGCGCAATTTTTTTACGTGTTGGAGCCTTTTGATTTATAGCATCTTGCTTTTTCAATTAGGGTTGTAGTTTAACTAATAATAATAATAATAATAATAATAATAATAATAATAATAATAATAACAACAACAACAACAACAACAACAACAACACAAAAACAACAACAATAATAATAATAACTCGACATATCCAGAACAGTAGAACATATGGCAGGTTCAGACATCGCAATTAGCTATAAAATTACGATATTATTATAATTAATCTATTACGATATGTATTAGAAGCTCACCAACAACACGTGTGTCCGAACTTTTAATATCAGCCTAATCAGATATATTTATATTCGATTGCATATTGCCAACATTATAAAAGATGTTAGAAATATCCTAGACTTGATTAAAAAAAAAAAGAGAACGCCGACCCAATGAAAAGAAATACAAAAATAGAAAAATACTTTCAAGAAATTAAATCAATATCATAATATGGCAAATTCGAATGTTTACTAATAGCATAGCATGTGATATATCATAGTTTTATGCCATTATATTAAAGTATAAACAAAATAACAAATACGTGATATGGCAAACCTACACTAAAGTACGGCACCATATATATATAAAAAAACGAAAAAAAAGGCATAATTTATGTTGTAATGAAAAATAAAGAAAAACCGGTTGGATAATTTTTGAGAAAATTCCATGGTTCGTTTGAAACTCAAACAGTAAAATAATCCATAAAAGGTAAAGTTCTGCACTAATGTATTATGGACAGAATTAAAAAGAAAAATTAAATTTCAAATATGAGAGAGAGAGAGAGAGAAGAGAGAGAGAGAGAGAGAGAGAGAGAGAGAGAGAGAGTTATTTGCCAATAAAAGCCATAATTTCTTAAGTCAGCCCGGTGAAATTACCAATAAAACCTCCCTGATACCGACAGCAAAGACTATCGGTAATATCCAAAACTTTGACTATTTTTAGCTTTAGCTTTGTTAACTAATCTAAACGGTATGTCAGCAGATTGAAACCTACAACATTATCTATGCAAAATAATTATCAGTCAGAGGAGGTTGTCAAAACTAAATAAAATAATGACTTCTCTATGTTCTGCAAAAACCAATAGCCCAAGTTTCATTAGTCCTTTAAACCATTCCAAATTTGATAAAAAAATACTATTCTGAAGACTTGAGAAGTTTTTTTGAAAGAAAACATTGGCAAAAAAATTACCAGAATTTAATCAAAATTCTAGCAGCTGATTGAAAAATATAGCTTCAGTCATATAACAAATAAATAGATCAAATTAGCGATGAGTTCTCTTGCTTGAGGGTACACTCGGACACACTATTCTATTTCATTTCTCTTTCTCTTGTTTTGTTAAAGTTTTTATAGTTTATATAGGAGATCATTATTTTGCTGTCGTCACTGTTCCTAAAATATTTTATTTTTTCTTGTTTACTTTCCTCACTGGGCTATTTTCCCTGTTGGAGGCCCTGGGCTTATAGCATCCTTCTTTTTCAACTAGGGCTGTAGCTTAGCAAATAATAATAATAATAAAAATAATAATAATAATTGAAGATTCATAATAATTTCCCCATATGACCCCAGCATCACAGTTTGCCAAAGACAAGAAATCATAAACTATAATATACTCATAAAGGCATTATCAAAAGGCAAAAATTTCATGGTCAAAACTTTTAATCTTATCATACATTTCCTATAAAGTGTAAACAACTTTTCTTTAAAATAAAAAAATAAAGAATCAGAATAGGGATGAATTTGCACGCCCGGATGAAATTGTGTTTTCTAAATGAAACCGATTATGCATTTCTACTCATCCATTTTGCATAACGGTTTATGAATAACTTGCATTTTAGTCTAACATTAACCTCCCCTTAATATAAACGTTCACATCATGCTGCGATGCAGAGACATATGAAGGATAATCGTTTTGCCATATACTAAAATTAGCATATTTTTTTTTCCTTTTGATTTTCATGTTTCGTCATTTAAATCGCATAGAATTATCACATGGAATGATCTTCCTAATCGGGTAGTTGAATTAGTAGAACTTCAAAAGTTCAAAGTTGCAGCAAATGTTTTTATGTTAAACAGGCTGACATAAGTCTTTTTATAGTTTATATATGACATGTGTTTTGACGTTGTTACTGTTTTTAGAATGATTTATCGTTAATTTGTTCTCATCATTTATTTATTTCCTTATTTCCTTTCCTCACTGGGCTATTTTTCCCTATTGCAGCCCTTTGACTTATAGCATCTTGCTTTTCCAACTAGGGTTGTAGCTTGGCTAATAATAATAATAAAAATAATAATAATAAAATGAATAATAATAATAATAATAATAATAATAATAATAATAATAATAATTCATTACCTTTAATACAATCCTTAAAAAACGAAACAAATATCTTAGTATGACTTTCGTATATTTTCTCTGAAGAGATTGTAAACATGTGTTTTTCTAAACTCGCCACGTCCGGATAACTACATTACTGATAATAATCTAAGTCTCTCGGTAGCGTCTATTGTAAGGATAGTTTTTCACAAAGTGAAAAAAGTTTCAAGGCCGTAGTTTGGGGCAAAGAAGTTATGTAAGAGCCTCAAATAAAAGGAGCTGTAAAGACGAATAAGGAGATTTTAGGGAGAGTATAAAAAACATATTCGAAAGATATGATATTCTGAAAAGATTACGAATAAACTTTCATATGAACAGATGGGGTGCATAGCCACCATAGTTTTAAATATAAATCAATCTGTGCAAGATGGTTCACAAAACGAAAAGGTTCCAAATAGTAATATTTGTGAGTGTTTTCTTTCCCGACCATACCAACGATGCCACTATAAAAAGGGTAGCAAAATTTAGCCACGAATCTACTGGGTCAAATAAATAATATATAAACTAAGGCTGGCTCCATCGTCAAGAGATTTTGAAGGCCTAGATTCTTATACCTTTCAATTGTTACTTTTCCTTTAGACAGTGAAAATACACAAAATATTACTGACAGTTTTCAATATCATGCATTTATGCATTTAGTTTTTTTTTATATAACTACAAAACATGTATAGAATTAAGTACATATAACAATTACATAAGCATTACTCGTCCAGCACTTGACCTTCCGACTAAAGTGCTTTGAATAACGGCGTCAAGCACGGTTTGATGCGAATCAATAAATGGGATGACCCTTATAGCACACAATTTGCTCCTACATTACGGGATTAACAGATCTATAATTAAGAACTTTAATTAGTCTAAAAATACGTGAGTGCAATCATTGAAAGCTTCGATACTGGGCGAAGCAAGCAAGCTATGACACTAGGTATGAGTGTGTTGATTGGTGCTTGCAGGCAGTAAATACCTCAAGTGCCTACTGGTTTACTTATACTGTACAACACTATGAACACACTACACCCTTCCACTTTTGATTCTTGGGGTCAAGGTACTGTTCACTATACTGGATGAGTCTCTTTAAGAATGTGACTTATGGCTTATAAAAAAAAAAATACAGGCACATAAAATATGATTTTAACTGTCCCAGGTTCTTCTTACTGTAAGAATTGAATTCAACAATCTTGAATTAAACTTTCAAAATCAATCTATTTTTACTGACTTTCCTTAGCAATCTTTAAAGGAGAGAAAATCAGTAATTAGTAGATCAATTTTGAAAGGTTAATTCAAAAGGATTAAATAATAACTAAAATTAAATGAAGACTCCGTAAAGTAAATTCTGCCCTAAAAAGCTACACATCACAAGGGAAATGAAGTAATGGGACTGAATCCGACAGCAAAGTGATAAGAGACAAATTTTGAGCAGTTGACCCCAAGAACCAACCTAAAAATCACCAGCCTACTGTTACACACCGCAGTGCTTTAACACCTAAAAAAAAAAAGAGTAAACTGGCTGTGCTTCATATTCTGCTTGTGTGAAAAAGTAACACGTAGCCATGAGGTTAACCAACATCTAATTACTGCCCTTTACTACTAATGGTAATCGTCACAAGACTGACCAAATTACGTCTCTTCCTTAAGAAACATTTAAGCTTTCTTTGAACATTTGCTTTTTCCCTTTACCTTTTCAGCTTTGCTCTCTTCTTCTTGAAAGCTCTCTTGACCCGGATGAGGATGAAAGCAGCTGTTCCGAAGCTCACCGAAGGCATCCGCCCTTTGGAGGGCGATGGAGGAGGTTCTTCACCTTCCTTCTCCATGTTGGTGGTGGTGGTGGGGGTGTTGGTAGCCAGAGTGAAGGCGACGGTGAAGGTGGTGGTGACGATGGTGAGGATGTGTGAGCTGGAGGAAGGAGGAGTCCTCAATAAAAGCAGTGGAAAGCAGCAGCAGTAGCAGCAGCAGGTGAACGTGAGAAAAAAAAGGCTGAGGTATCAGCAGCAGTACCAGTAGTAGTAGTAATAGTAAGTAGTAGCAGTAACAGACTAGTAATTTTAGTAATTTCTATTATTCAACAGCAGCTTTGAGCTTGGAAGATAAGATGCACAGAATAGCACTTTAAGTATCTCTTTGCCCGAAGGATTCCCAACTTTTCGAAAGGAGTGTCATGACTGTCATAGAGAGGGAGGGAAAAGGTTTGGTTTGTGGGAAGTGAAAACGGAAGGGTCAGACAGCGAAGGGAAACGCATAGACACAAGGAGATGATGCTTTTGACTCCCTCCTCCTCCTTCTCCTCCTCCTCCACCACCTTCCCACTTCTTCAGCGCGACTCGGTGGGGCTTCCCTTCACTTCAGGATGCAAGATGACCTTAGAGGGGGAATCATCCGTGGCAAGGGCATCAACAGGAGGGACTGGGACATGGGTCGCCATCACTTGAAGGAAGTCAAAAATGTGATCATCAGATTGCCGAGATTCTGACAATATTATATCCAATGCTACATTTTCGTCCAAAACTTCACTGATTGATGAAACAAACAAATAACATCTTTCTTGTTAGGTCGAGTCTCTTTTTCAAAATCCAAAATCCTTTCCATTCACCAGAGACCAAAAACTGTCGTATTTCATCTTCAGCGTTTGAAAGTATCCTGCGTTATTTGAAAATTAAGAACACTAAAAAAAAAGCCAGTCCCTTTTAAACTTAAAATGGGTTAATCTTTCACACCTAATCACATGTTACGGATATCATTTAGGATACAATTATTTTCTATAAGTCTTTTCCTTTTACTTTGCATCGCTAAATTCGTGATTCGTCATTTCCAATCAAGTGCAAATCAGATTTGTAACTCTAAAACACATTTTTGGGGATTATTCTAATATTTTCAATGGAAATAGAAACAGTTCAGGTAACTAGATAAGATCAGAAGCTTAATACAGCGTTGATTTCTAATCACCCAGGTATGAATAAAACGACTCTCTTAGATTCACACTAGATACAAATATTTCCACCGGGTACTTAACACCATCGCCACTAAAAGCTGGAACCCCACTTCGCAGCGGTAAAGTTATAACAAGGGAACAAAAATAAAGAGAGGAAAAGAAATTCTGGAATAAATATAACGATACGCAGTCACTAAAAAGTATGATTACAAGAACAAAGAAAAGTATTTGATGGTGTTAAAAGGTGTAGTGTGACAGATAAGAGACAAGAGACACTACGGCACACCATAGGGGCAGCAGGTGTTAACAGACATTAGCACGCGTACGCACATACACACACGAACAGCGGAGGGGGGAGTAGGTCTCCGCCCCTACCCCCTAGAGGACTAGAGCAGCCCCCTAGGAGTATGCAGGAAGCAGGAGGGACCCACGCGAAGCGTCAGAGGGAGGAGAAGCGCGTGGTGTGTTTCCACTCGGACGCCGCTACCGGTTCTGGCTCACACCCGCTCCACGGACCCTCCACTTCGCGACCCAGCCCGACCCATCTCGCCTTTCCCCCTCCTCCTCCTCCTTTTCCTCCACCACCTCCTCCCCCTCCTCCTCCTCCTCCTCCTCCCTGTTATAGAGCACCCAAAACCCTTCCCCCTTCCCCTTCCCCCTCCCATAACCTATACCCTATCACCACCCCAATAATAACACCAGTGTCCCTTCCTCAACCCCCTGTCGGAGACGACGAGTCACGACCGTCCAACTCCGCTCTCTCTCTATTCCTTATCATTTTCTTCCTCTTTCCATCCATACCTTGTGGACTTCTTTCCATAAGTCTCCTTTTTCCGTCTTATGAAAACTTAACAAAAAAGCCCAATCCTTTCCAACGAAGCTCACTCAATTCTAAATTTATTCGTGTTCTGAGAGGGACCATTGAAAATGAGCGAACTTATATCAGGCAAGTTTTCAAGTTGAGGAATATGTCATCCGATGCATGAAAATAAAATTGAAATAATATGTTGCGAAAAAATATTATCGATATATATATACACATATATATATAGATATATATATATATATAAATATATCTATCTATATATATATATATATATATAGATATATATATATATATATATATATAAATATATATATATATATATATATGTCTACATATATATATATATATATATATACATATATATATATATATATATGTGTGTGTGTGTGTCTCTTAAGAAGAGAAAATTTGCTTCGGGATAATCTTGCCAAACCAACTACACTGAATTGATGAAAACCAAATCAACGTAAAAGCAACGTTTCCAGGCATACATATATTGCCTTTGTGAACTAATGCCTTTGTGAACTCCTGCCTGGCGATCGCCGGACCTGGGTTCGAGTATCACCAAAGTTCGATTGTTTTTGTAGAGTCTGCAACCTCACAATCCTTGTGAGCTAGGGAAGAGGAGAGGTTGGGGGAAAATACTCTTTTAAGAACCCAAAATCCATTAATTCTAAGTAAAGAAAATATTATTTCAACAACACAAAATCCATTAATTCTAAGTAAGGAAAATATTATTTCAACAACACAAAATCCATTAATTCTAAGTAAGGAAAATATTATTTCAACAACCCAAAATCCATTAATTCTAAGTAAGGAAAATATTATTTCAACAACCCAAAATCCATTAATTCTAAGTAAGGAAAATATAATTTCAACAACACAAAATCCATTAATTCTAAGTAAGGAAAATATTATTTCA
>NC_090742.1:71420736-71453236 GCF_036898095.1 Palaemon carinicauda | reverse complement strand
ATGCCAAATAATATATCTTTCACTAATTTTGATGACCGATGCCAAATAATATATCTTTCACTCATTTTCATGACCGATGCCAAATAATATATCTTTCACTCATTTTGCTGACCGATGCCAAATAATATATCTTTCACTCATTTTGCTGACCGATGCCAAATGATATATCTTTCACTAATTTTCATGACCGATGCCAAATAATATATCTTTCACTCATTTTAATGACCGATGCCAAATAATATATCTTTCACACATTTTGATGACCGATGCCAAATAATATATTTTTCACTCATTTTCATGACCAATGCCAAATAATATATCTTTCACTTATTTTGATGATAGATGCCAAAATATATATTTTTCACCCATTTTAATGACCGATGCCAAATAATATATCTTTCACTCATTATGATCACTGATGCCAAATAACATATCTTTCACTAATTTTGATGACCGATGCCAAATAATAGATCGTTCACTCATTTTAATGACTGATGCCAAAGAATATATCTTTGATTGGTTGAAATAAATAAGTTTCGTCAGCAAAAGTAATTTAAACTTGAGAAGGGTTTGAAATTATTTAGACGTAGATTATTAAATCTTTTAATACATTACCATTAACAATGTATAACTGCCACATCACTGCAATTACATATTGATAACGTTTAAACATAATACTGAGTATATAATATATAAGTTAGTAAAAAAGCTTGCAAATGATCTATCATTTTTCTAAATACATAAGGCAAATATTAATATATAATTAAGTGAACATCCATCCTAATCAACCTAATAGTATAAAGAAAAAAATTCTTCTGAAAAATTAGATAACATAAAAAACTAAAGAGATATGGAAGATTAACAATAGTTTAAAACAGAGACAGACAAAGTTTTAGCAGAGGATAAATACAGATTGACACGTAAAATCATGTAAAAACCACTATGTGTATTTAAAGGTGTAAAACATAGGCGAATGAATAACGAGTTATATACGAGCAACGCTGAATGTTCAAAATTCGTGTTTTTTTATATCAACACAATAAAATACATAATAATCTACGATATCAAGAAAACCAAATATTCAGTACTTAAATTATTCTATTATTGATGTCTGTTAACGAATACTTATATAAAGAAAAATATACCTTCACTGAATAAAAAAGATTAAGAAAAAGAAACTCTAAACTAAAGTATTCTCACTTGGTGTGGAAACTCTGTAAAAGTCTACGGGAATGTGGATATCAATTTCACTTACTTTAAAAGCTCGGGAAAAACGCTTAGGTGCCGTGGAGAGAGAGAGAGAGAGAGAGAGAGAGAGAGAGAGAGAGAGAGAGAGAGTTGAAAATACAAGAAAATGCAGTTCTCCTCCTATGAATTTTCTCTTGGTTAGAAATTTAACTTCCCTAAAACTTTGATATTTTATGAAAGTAATCCGAACGAGTAACCTGAAAAAATGTCATGAAAAGATTAAAATAAGAATTATCTTACGGCCATAAATCTGAGCAAAATATAATAATTTGAAAAATCTATGAACCAAAAATTCAGAAAATGAAAAGGTAAACAATGCAAAATTAAAGCGAAATACTAATTTCAACAATAAAAACGTTCATCTTTCCAATATGCCAATTTCTATAGATAGAAAAATTAAATTCGCATAATCTTTCGAATGAAACGCTGTTGAAAACATTACATTTAAAAAAATACAGAAATATACCTTAAACTTGACTTCATACGCAAATAGAGAACCACAACCAAAATATGAACCTACCATGTGCATATTACCATATTGAATAAGATGGTTTTGTAAAGCCTATGTGGGACCAAAAGCAAACAACTAAATGGATAGACATATCAAGTCAGTCTTTAAAGATACTTATTCAAAATTATACCCGAAACAATAAAGGTCAACTTCGCACACAGTATCACGATATACATATATATATATACACATATATATATATACATACATATATATATATATATATATATATATATATATATATACATACATATATATATATATATATATATATATATATATATATATATATATATTTATATATATAAATATATTATATATATATATATATATATATATATATATATATACATACATACATACATATATATATATATATATACACACAAATGAGAACCGAAATCCGATTCCTTCTGAAATCTACATTAACTTTTCAGGTCACCAACCATTTACATCCCGAAGCTCAGCAATGGGACCATTACGAGGGGAAAAATAACTTTCCAATGGTCTGAAGTAAAGTTAACGTCCAATACACTACTCCAGTAATAGATTCCACTCAGTTTAAGAATCCACAAAATTACACGGTATTCATATATGTCTTCGCAAACGCCAATATTGCAGTTTTCTCCATTCCATGGATGGAGCTACGAAGGGACCATTGATCGTTGATGCCTTTCGAGGGACAATATACAGCAAGACTTAAAAAAAAAAAAAAAAAAAAAAAAAAAAAAAAAAAAAAAAAAAAAAAAAAAAAAAACCTATTGGAATGGAAGTTTATCAATTACGAAATAATTCTTCCAAAAAAAAAAAAAACCTATTGGAATGGAAGTTTATCAATTACAAAATAATAATGCAGACATGTTGAAGATAAACAATCATTGTAGTAATATGTATTATATTACAATTTTGAGTAAGCAAGACTTCAAAAAAAAAATTGAAATGGAAGTTTATCAATTACAAAATAATAAAGCAGACTTGTTGAAGATGAATAATCATTGTTGTAATATGTATTATATTACAATTTTGAGTAAGAGATGTTTGCGAAAAATAAGGAAATAATTGTAAACGAACGTCAAGATTAATTTTCATAATTTTAGAACAACGAGAAGCTTAAAAGATAAAAATTCAAATGTTCACTAAATATAATAAGTATTATTTTACAATAAGAGTTGTTGGCGTAAAATAAGGAAATAATCAATGGTAAATGAATGTTATGATTAATAATCATAAATTTAGAACAACGAGAACCCTCGAATATAAAAAATTCAAATGTTCACCAAATATAGTAGGTATTATTTTATAATTTTGAGTAAGAGAAGATGTTTGTGTAAAATAGGGAAATAAACAATAGTAAACGAATATTAAGATAAATAATCATAATTTAAGAAGAACGAGAAGCCTAGGATTTAAAAAATTCAAATGTTCACCAAAATAACTAAATAAATTAAATTCAATGAACGCATAACCTGGAAAGACTTTTATAAAATAAATCAATTAATTCATAAATTCAAAACATAATAAAAGGAATGAAGGGATAACAAAGAAATAGAGGTTAAACTCGTTAAAGAATTATAAGGCAATTGTCTTCGAGAGACACTAGTGATGCAATCGAAATAAATTAAGGTCAACATTTTATTGTCTTCTTTAATTTTCATTAGTCCATAAATTAATCTATCATTTGATAAAAAAGGAAATAATCATCAAATTAAATTGACTTTTCAACATATAACGTTAAAAAGCAGTCGACAAACAAACAAACAAACAGCAAGATAAAAAAAACTATAACAAGGCTGTCTAAAGAGAGCACTAAATAATTTAAAAGGAAAACTGAATTATATCTCTCTCTCTCTCTCTCTCTCTCTCTCTCTCTCTCTCTCTATATATATATATATATATATATATATATATGTAGATATAAAAATAATTTAAAAGGAAAACCAAATTAAATGTCTCCTCTCTCCTCTCTCTCCTCTCTCTCTCTCTCTCTCTCTCTCTCTCTCTCTCTCTCTCTCTCTCTCTCTCTCTCTCTCTCTCTCTCTCTCTGTATATATATATATATATATATATATATATATATATATATATATATATACATATCATCATTTCAAAACGTACAGTTGCAGATGGGAATAAATCTTTTACGAAAACAGAAATGGGTCGTTTATAGAATCCCTATATATCTAACCCATCCATTCCTTACCGATTACCAAAGTATATTTGCGTAATAAATCAAAACTTCGGGAACGCCACTGTCATATTTGGATAAACTCCTGAAGTCCCATGACCTTTCGAACATATATGAAAAAAGGGGTAAATTTTTCTATGGAAAAAAACAACATGTCTCAAGCGACGTTCATGATCATGTAAAAGACTGGTTAACAAAGAGGTTTTCCTAGAGAGGAGTCTTTTTATCATATTTGTAATATTATTGCTTAGAACTCAATTAAGTACATTTAAAATAGAAGAATATATTTTCATAAACAGAAAAAAAATAAAACTGTTGTGGCTGTCGTGTTCAATCCGAATTTGTACGCAGGCTTCCTAGCGAGAACTTGTACCTACATGCTGCACACACACACGTATATATATATATATATATATATATACATATATATATATATATATATATATATAATCATCCGTTACAAGACCAATGCAGGACAAACGCCCTTAACAGGCTCTTCCACTCGCGTCTGTTTATGGTCTTCCTATACCAATCTATACCAGAAATTTTTCTTAGCTCATCGATCCATCGTTCTCTCTTATTTTCAGGATGCCTGAAAACTTTAAATCAATCAATCAATTTCTCTTATTTTCATTGCGTCTTTTGCAATCTGTAGGGAACCTGTCTATTGTTTTTTTTTTAATGTATATGCCCTCATTATATTTCGTTCCCATGTCAAATAAACTTTTTTACATGTTGTTAGAATATCCTCTACTTTAGTTTCCTCTCGTATCCACGTTGCTCCTTATTCTGTCACTTAATGTTATTCCCATCATTACTCTTGCCAGTGCTTTTTGAATTGTAACTAGCTTATTTTCTAAGGCTTTAGTAAAACTCATAGTTTCTGATGCATAAGTTATTACTGATAGGCCCATCTCATTAAATACTTTTATTTTTAGATAAAGTGGCATTTTCATAAACACATATACATATATATATATATATATATATACACACATATATATATACACATATATATATATATATATATATATATTTATATATGTGTACATATATATATATATATACTGTATATGTATATATATATATATATATATATATACACGCGTAAATCTCACCGAAAAACGTTTTCAGATGCAAAAGAAGCATAGGGAAAATATAAATTAAAATACAGAGTGATTCCTGACTAGTTTCGCCTTACTTCTTCAACAGTCCTCTTGGAGAAGCAAGACAAAACTAGCCAGGATTCACTCTCTATTCATTTCCCTTATAGTTCTTCTAAACATATATATATATATATATATATATATATATTATATATATATATATATTGTAAGTGTAGTTTATGAGAGGGAGAGAGAGAGAGAGAGAGAGAGAGAGAGAGAGAGGTGTTCAGTGATTCACCAACGAAAGAACACAAGTTTGATTCCAAAGCGAGTCTTAACACCCCAGCCACATTCCCTTTAATCCCAGTGCTATTGCTGACCTAAGAAATGAATAATATACCTGGTAGTCAATCAAAAGTTCGTCTATACATAATAAAGAATTGTAATTATACATCAGAAAACTTATATCATAGTGATATTAATATATGTCATTCTGAAGAAATATCATGTAAACATTCAAAGAATAAATATCCAAACGTATAACATAAATAACATCCTCCGTCACGCTTTCCATTGCAGCAATAATAATTTGCGAGCGACAGCAGGCCAGGCTTACCTAACCGTTTTATCTAATCAAGTTTCTCGATCAAACAAACCATTATTATGATTATCTATTAACAGCCCACAGACAAAGACGACCCATTGGTATCAAAGCAGAGGGTTAACACCCGAACCCCCTTCGCCTCCTATTGATCTTTCACACTCACAACAGTAATGGGCAAAAAAGAACAATAAAGCAGCTCTACATTTTCCAGCGCTGGTTTGATTGTCCAACAAGAGTAGGGGGGAAGGGGTGGGGGGGGGGGGGTGCCGGGTCAGGCCCCGGGATGAGAGGGAGAGATGTGGGTGACGCACCAGGTGTGGCCATTGTTGGCACGGGTCTTTTTTTTCAATTTGTGTGAAACCTATGATATTTTGGTTCAAACAACACCCTGAATTCACGCTGTCAATAAATGATGGAAGCATAGGATGTACAGTATATTACATAAAACTGATCACGCAAAGGTTCCGTAAAGGCCAGATGCCTACAATGTTAAAAAAGAAAAAAAAAAGGTTAATTTTAATCGGAAATTCAACGTAAAAATATACGATACTCATTTGTACTCCAGTAAAATACAGGCGACCGTAATTTTACCATACTTGGTTATTGAATTTTACGGGTTGGTGACCTTAATATCACTCCATCACGTATATATATCCGCTTTTTAAACGGTAAATGCCTGGCAACATATATTCCAGGATTTTTACCGAATTTTACAGCAAATATTTGACAGTGTACCTTAATCTCTAGTCTTCTTAAAAGAAAATACCAGCTAATTTATATGATAGACGATATATCTGAGGGTAGTGCTTGAAGGCTACGTGACTCAAGGGACATATGAAATCATGGACCTCAATGATTTCAGTCTAATCGATATAAGGCGAGGAACAGAGAGTGAAATGTTTGGGGAATTTACTTTAATCCCATATATCATAAAGCCCCGGATATTTGCTCACATGCCAGAAGGTTAGGAGGTGACTAATAAAGCAATAGAAGGTCATATTTGAAGCACATGCACTATTCTATATTATTCTGGAATGTCGAATGTACATATGAAAACCTAAAGTAAATATGTCACTATAAAAATGATGAAATCAAATGGAAGACAAAATGTTGATTTCTGAAGTTTATTTGATAGTGAAACACGTAACGAAAGTAAAAACATTCCATATAAAAAATGTAATATGCCTCACAGTTAAATTAATTAAATAAAGTCAACAAACCAAATATAAACCAGCAAATAATAGTAAACCAATTGATTATAGATTTTGTAAATAAAGATCTGCAGTCTATAAAAAACGCCACACAGACTGGGGATACTGAGGGATATAAAAGCTGAAATATAATAAATAAAAGATGCCAAGTGCTTACCATAAAATTATGATCAACTGATGTTTGGTATCTAAATTTTCCAAAAATTGAATTATATCAATATCTAACCGGAAAAGCAGTTATACATGAAGGAAAAATAAAACTTTTCATAAACGAATACAAGAATAATGTTTTGCACAATTTTTTTCAAAGATTATCATAACAACACAAATTTAAAGAAAGTAAAACTCCATCAGAACAGTATCACAATCGAATCTATATAAATGCACACTTTAACCAAAAGACAACTCCACTTTCCCCAGGAAAACAAGACCAAAAACGTGTAATGGTTCGGCAAAAGTTATATCCTACAACCTCACTGGAAAACCACAACTACACGAAAGAGAAAAAACTTCCCAAAAAACAAGTAACCATCTACAAAAGTGAAAAAAGGTCTCACCCAAACATAATATAATAACAAATCTCAACATAAAAAACTGACATAATCAAATTATAGACATTATTCGCTTGAAAGATATTCACTAAAACCAAATTAAACTCATTTCAAGTTACATAGAGGTTTACCCATACAAAACCATAAATAAATAAAAATTCATAAATGGCTTTACCAACAGAAAATTATGCGACATCGAACAAAATTATAAGAGTTTACTATGAACCGTGTCAATTTTATCATAAAACTTAGATAATTCAATATATAAACCATATTAATCTAAATATTCAACTTCTTTCCCTTTCTAAATCATATATCTGTTGAACTGAAAAACAAACATATGATAATCGATGCAATGTCAAAATTAACAAAGTTCAAATGTCAAGTATCAACCTCAAACTGAAAAGCATGAGATCAAAAAATAAAACCTAACTATAATAAAAGTTTTAAGCATAAAGTGAACCCTCTTCTCTCGATTAAACTCCTTCTAAAATTCATAATTTTCCCTTTAAGACAGTGTCAAGTAATAGCCTTTATTCGTCTATCATCTCCGCAATCACGTGTAAACAGAATGCAATCACATGTAAACAAAATGCAATCACATGTAAACAAAAGCCTTACATAAAATCACTCTTCTTTAGTTCTGATGTAATAAATATTACAAACCTGTCATCAGAATCATATCTGAAACCAAACGTGGATAGCAAAATACATTATGATATGAGATCGAGCCAATGCCGGCTCTGCTAACTTAGCATATGCCAATAAAATGTAGAAACTTACGTTGGTCACACGTAATGACGAAACTTTGTCAATGTAGACATCAAAGGAAGGACAACTTTTAATAAACTTCAATCAGAAACTTATTTTGAATTTAAAAGCAGCTATATATGTCTGTGAATATTTATACACACACAATATACATACATACATACATATATATATATATATATATATATATATATATATATATATATATATATATATATATATATATATATATGTGCGCCAGATTATACACACACACATATATATATATATGTGTATATATATATATATATATATATATATATATATGTGTGTGTGTGTGTGTGTGTGTGTGTGTGTGTGCGCGCGCGTGTGGTATAGATACAGTATATGTGAGCGTATATATGTGAGAGAGTAGCAACCGATGTGATAACTTTGCCCATAGTTTTTTTTTTTTTATAGTGCGGCTGTTTAAATTTATGAGGCATAGACCGTTAGTTGATTTTTTTATTCTGGAACAAACCCTTGTTAGAGGAAACAGCTTAATCTTGAGACTGTGTTGGTAAAATTTTATATTTACGAGTGTCATATATACATTCTTAAAGGCATTGTGTTGATGTGAGGTTTATTCTGTATATTAGGATTTTTGCTGTTTTGACTCGAGTATTGAAATATTGGATTATTTTTACTGCAACTGCCATTTATTACAATGAACTGTTTCTTAATGGCAACACGGAGTTCTTCTTTGGAAGTGTGCGTTTTTGGTAGGTCTGATTCACAATATAGATCAGTGGTTCCCAACCTAGGAGAAATTTTCCCCTGGAGGGGGGGGGGGAATTTGAAGCTTCCAGGGGGAAAATAATTACACTACCTACTAACTAAAACAAGCGGAACATGTCCACATAGTACGTGCGGCAATTTGTTGTTAGCCATTCAATTGTGATATGATCATATCATTTCTCACTGACATGATATTCAAGGGGAGAATTGGAATATAATACCCACTTCTGAGGCAGGTGAGTGGTCATGAGGGCTGGGCGGGGCTTGATTGGGAAATCTGGATGGTTGAACTGGGTGCAGGGGGGGAAATGACAGAAAAAAGGTTGGGAACCACTGATATAGAAAAACGGTACAATTCTGCCTCTAGTAGCTCGCTTGGATTACTGAATTCGAATGTGGCTCGCTGTTACTTTGTGATATTACTTCTAATCTGGAGTATATAATAGATTTGAACTTAAGGGTTATGAGATATACTCAAGAGGACTTACTCTCGAGTTGTGGTAAGGGCTTGTAAATGTACCGGAATAAATTTTTATTGCAATATATATCAGCTAAAAATTGTAATAACAAGTTGATGGTGATTGTTTAAATTTTATGCAAACTTCACATATATTTTTAGGATTACATATTAAGTGTTACATTTAGTTGTGTATTGGCAATGAAGTTTAACATATTACTTCTGAATCTTTAGTATATCGCATTCATCATCACCAGCCGTACCAAGTCCACTGAAGGATAAAGACATTATTATCTAGAGCGATATGTAGACGCATGCACACGCACACACGGATTCAATCCTTTCGACCCATCCCCTTTCCTAACTACAATACGGCAGTTTCTGTAATTTGTGGGAGAATGTGCTTTCCGAGTGTACCTCTCAGGGTACCCTTTCTCACCAGGGTATGACTACTTGCTCCCCCCTACAGTAAGTACGAGGAGAGACAGTATTTATACGTCTGGCAATACCAGATACTTGTCCTTTATTATTTAGAGGAGATACAAATGATTCCTTCCCACAAACCAGGCAAATGTATTGTCACGAACAAACTGTTTAGTTATTGACATCAGCATATCTGACCAAGGCCCGCCATAACTGCCGGACCTACGCATATATTTAATATTTCGTCAGGGCTGTTCATTTCAACGGCTAAAACCGAATTCCCCTTTCACTCTACAGATCTTTTTCGATTAGAGACATCGCCAGAGTTCTTTTACAATCTACTACTGAAACCCTATATTATCTACTGGGAATAACTATATATATGTACCATTAAAACAATGGTTATTCGAACCTCAGAATGTAATAAATAGGAGAAATAAGGAAACTGAAAGGGAGATTATGAGATGACAGTTACATACAATGTATGGCTATCAAAGTTTAAATGTATTCTACATTACCAATGATTAATATTAAAACAGGTAAAAACCATGAAAAGCATAGAGAGAGAGAGAGAGAGAGAGAGAGAGAGAGAGAGAGAGAGAGAGAGAGAGAGAGAGAGAGAGAGAGATTTTTTAATCTATTTATTGCGCCCCTTAGCGTCAGACATTTGAGTTAGAGAGAGAGAGAGAGAGAGAGAGAGAGAGAGAGAGAGAGAGAGAGAGAGAGAGAGAGAGAGTCAAAATCTTTTTCGCACAGTCCCGACTTCCCTCTAATCGAGCGAAATTGGTAAATGAACAATTAGCGAAGGATACATTTCCGATTCCTCACTTTTTAATCGCAATATTTTTCATCCCTAGAGAAAATACTTGAATGTTTCATTATTCGACGATTTCTTATTTCGTTCCAGACAAAATTCCTTTTCAGGGCTAACGCATCGAGTTTCTAAATGCATCAGCGATACGAGGCAAAATACTGAGATGAAATGTCTCGTTACACGATAGTGCTCTGCAACTTGATTTCCCAGTAGAACACATTATACGTGAACGTGTTCTAACTTTCTTACAAAACAATGCATGATAGATTAATACACGAACATGCAGAGAGAAATATAAATGAGTGTGTGTGTGTGTGTTTGTTTGTTGTGTGTGTGTGTGTGTGTGTGTGTTTGTGTGTAATGAAACGAAGAAGCAGATGTAATGGAAGTTTTCCGCACAGGGAGTTCAACCTTCATTTAGCAATTAATGAGGGATCATGGCAATGACTTTAATTATTTTTTTTCTGACCACCCACTTTAAGAAACAAAATAATTATACGTGCGAGAGCGTGTATTAAGTGGAATACATAATACATAAGCATATTGATTATAATTATAGATTTGTTTATTTCTATAAGAAAATAATACTACGAAATTTTGTTTATAAATAAATACAATTTGTATTTTTACCAAAAAAAAAAAAAAACATTATCATATACTGATATATCGATAAACGAGAAATATATGTAATCAGCGGAAGCAATGCATCAATTGATAGGTAAAACTCATCAATTGAATTGTTTTCAATAATTACAGAAAAATACAGGACATATATAGGACATATCTATTTTGACGCTGTTAGTGTTTTTAGAATGATATATTGTTAATTCATTCTCATAATTTGTTTATTTCCTTATTTCCTTTCCTCACTGGGTTATTTTTCCCTGTTGGAGCCATTGGGCTTATAGCATCTTGCTTTTCAAACTAGGGTTGTAGCTTGGCTAGTAATAATAATAATAATAATAATAATAATAATAATAAAGAAAGAAAATCTCAGCTGAAGATTTAAAGACCGAAATTTCGCAAATTTGAAAGAAAATAACATATCTTGAAATGAAAAATCTTACACCAATTTCATATAGCAAAAATTAAATATTTTGCATTTTGTATACACTTTCAGCAATAGATATGTGATGGTACAACTAATATAAACGTTCGGAAAACTGATATTACTTAATTTGACACAAGATTTCAATAAATACTATCACTTCGAACCTACTTCAATTACATTACAGCATTCAGCATCTGTTCGGATGTTATTTTATAATCATATCGTTTGACAGCCATGTTCCACAGTTAGGCAAATCATTCCAAGAGTATATTTATATAACGTAAAAATTATTATGAATTGCTCTGCTGTTCAGATGATTCTGCTAAATGTCAGTCATAAATTAATGTAATGAAACTTATTATGCTGGCTAATTTAGACAGAAATTAATTAAGTGAAAGTTAGCAGAGTCATCAGTTGAGGTAAATGAGCTACCAAATTAACCAAGTAGATTCTATAATGGTTATAATTTTCAACTGCAAGAGATGCAATACTAAAAATTTTTATAGTTTCTTTACTTCCTATTAAAATCCCATAGCCAATATATTTGCTCCCAATTTACATAGAATTTGTTTCTTGACCAGAAATAATTAATTCAGTTGTTATAATAAAAATATTCATATCACTTTTGAACACTATTTTAAAGTCTTAAAATATATTGACTGCGAACGCTAGTTTACTAGTTAAACTTCAATTCATCTCAGACAAAAAAAAAAATAAAAAAAAATCTTTATTACCAAATTCAAAGAAAGCTATGAGAAGCTATTAAACTAAGTCTGAAAGTCTTGAGGTCCACGATTAGCAAGGCTAATACAACAGCATGGATGGAATCATACAAAAAACATAATGAATATTGGCATACAGGACAGCAAATATGTTGAGAGAATTTCATCATCATCATCATCATCTCCTACACCTCGGTTAGATTTTTCTTATAATAACAAGTTTAATGAGCTATCTAAGACGAAATGGCTCATTACATGAATTACCATAAGAGAATTTAGAATATTTAATAATCCCAAAATTATTGAAACACTTGCGTGGTGTTCTGTATAAAACCATATTTAAATGAGTATCGGGCTCATCCACACCCGGCCCTGAGAAATACGAAATATTTCTCTGTCTCGTATTTACATTCTCTTGTATCGATAACTTCTGTAAACCCTCAACCGTTTATCTTTCTCTGGATCTCTCTCTCTCTCTTTCACCAACTCTCAACACCCTTCAGATTTTTTCTACTAGTTATTGGACGATGTTAAATGTTTACTTAGGCAAAGGAAACTCGTTTTTATTTCGAATATCCACGAATATATTTCATTGAATTAATCAAGTTACGTTAGAAATTTTTTATTTTTACAATGAATATGAGTGTACGTGCTTCTAGTTATAAATAAACATATGTCATTTCTGCATATTTGAGAGAGAGAGAGAGAGAGAGAGAGAGAGAGAGAGAGAGAGAGAGAGAGAGAGAGAGAGAGAGAGATAGAGAGAGAGAGAGAGAGGGAGAGTTTAGCAAAAGGAATCGCATTAATCAAATGCTATGAAAAATAGCTATTCGAATTACGGTACAGACATCTAAAATAGCATTTAGAATAAACTAAATACTCCTCTAGAACACACTTTCTACCAAAACTAGTATTCCACAATCCTTCAAAGGTATTGAAACCTTTCACATTCGATAGAACAAATGTTTACTTCGACTGTCAACGGCTTGAATACTCGCCAAAGCGTTTCGTACCTTTTATTGGAATGTACATTGCAATTCTCAATTTGCTTCGAGTAGTATAGAAATACGTGTGAGAAGCGCTATCTGTCTAACTATCTGTTTATCCAATATATATATATATATATATATATATATATATATATATATATATATATATATATATATATATATATATATAATATATATGTTGCAAATGTAGACGTCTTTGAGTGGTTCTGCCCTGGGGCTCTGATCCCGAGGTCGATAAGAGAACCCAGACATTAAGGTATTGAAATATATGGCTTATTTGAATACACACACACACACACACACACACACACATATATATATATATATATATATATATATATATATATATATATATATATATATATATATATATATAAAGCGTTTCGTAATTGTTATTGGAACGTATATTGCATTTTCAATTAGCTTAGACTTTTATCAAAATAAGTGTGTGCATTTGTGCACAAGTGTGTGTTCTTAAGGATGAAAATTATTCCAACTGATTCATTTGCAAGATTATACTAATTTGCCCTTATGTTAAAGTAAGTGCATTTAAAAATATCTCCTTAGGACCATAGTAGCAGTGTCAATGAAAGCTCCACAGAGACGCCTTGAAAAAAAATCTTGCCTAACATAAAGGTTTAAAGGTCACTCATGAATGGCAGAGGCAAGGGACAGTGATATTGCCCTAGCAATCAGGACAATACCCTAGAGACTGACCATATATTATATGATCAGCGCCCAAGCCTCCTCTCCACCCAAGCGAGGACCAGGGAGGGCCAGGCAGTGGCTACTGAAGACTCAGCAGATAGACATATAGGCTCCCCCAAACCCACCAACCTTAGCTCACAAGGATGGTAAGGTTGCAAACACTAATGGCACTAACGAGTCTGAGCGGGACTCGAACCCCCGACTGGCAAACACCAGGCAGAGACGTTAGCAATCAGGCCACTTTCAAATAGTTACATTTTACATAACAGGGATTTTTCAAGAGACCTAACTAATATGATGTGCTTGTACAGTAAATTTGCCAGTTTTGATGTGGTTTCCGTCTTTCTTTACTAATGGGCCTGTCAAGAAAGCAGTGAAGATCAGGAAAAGCAAATTAGAGGAGGGTGTCTATGTCTAAAACTTGGAATGTTACAAATTGGGGAAATGGGCATTTTGTTATCAGAACAAAATTGGAGTAGCCCTGGGGTATAGTTTTATCTCCGATTAAAGATACATTGTTAAAAAAAAAAAAAAAAACCGTAATTTTAATCGGAAATTCTCCGTAAAAATATACTGTTCTCAGCAATATTTCCGTATTTATGTTTGGTTGACTATGTTTATGACGCCAGTTTCAGATCGTTTAGTGAGGAAACCAGATTAGTTTTTATTTATAATTCTATAGTTTTTTATAATCTTAAATTGTTTCCCATGTAGAGAATTGTTTTCAATTATGAAAAAGTAGTAGAGGAAAACAATGGCTTTGCATAATTTGGCAGTATACGGAGAGCGTGGTCTTGTAAACCAATACCACGACTTATAATACGTAGAAAAGAAGGCAGCATAAGATCAAAACCAAAAATAATAAACAAAGAAAACAGCCACAACTTTAACATTTAGTTATTGAGACGTAAACAAAGAAAACAACCACAACTTTAACATTTAGTTATTGAGACGTCAACAAAGAAAACAACCACAACTTTAACATTTAGTTATTGAGACGTAAACAAAGAAAACAACCACAACTTTAACATGTAGTTATTGAGACGTAAACAAAGAAAACAACCACAACTTTAACATTTAGTTATTGAGACGTAAAGCGCCGGGGGCGGAGCCTCCTTTTTCTAATACGTAGGCAGTTTAAGATCAAAACCAAAAATAATAAACAAAGAAAACAACCACAACTTTAACATTTAGTTATTGAGACGTAAACAAAGAAAACAACCACAACTTTAACATTTAGTTATTGAGACGTAAACAAAGAAAACAACCACAACTTTAACATTTAGTTATTGAGACGTAAACAAAGAAAACAACCACAACTTTAACATTTAGTTATTGAGACGTAAACAAAGAAAACAACCACAACTTTAACATTTAGTTATTGAGACGTAAACAAAGAAAACAACCACAACTTTAACATTTAGTTATTGAGACGTAAACAAAGAAAACAACCACAACTTTAACATTTAGTTATTGAGACGTAAACAAAGAAAACAACCACAACTTTAACATTTAGTTATTGAGACGTAAACAAAGAAAATAACCACAACTTTAACATTTAGTTATTGAGACGTAAAGCGCCGGGGGGGGGGATCCTCCTTTTTCTAATACTTAAGCAGTTTAAGATCAAAACCAAAATAATAAACAAAGAAAACAACCACAACTTTAACATTTAGTTATTGAGACGTAAACAAAGAAAACAACCACAACTTTAACATTTAGTTATTGAGACGTAAACAAAGAAAATAACCACAACTTTAACATTTAGTTATTGAGACGTAAAGCGCCGGGGGGGGGGATCCTCCTTTTTCTAATACTTAAGCAGTTTAAGATCAAAACCAAAATAATAAACAAAGAAAACAACCACAACTTTAACATTTAGTTATTGAGACGTAAACAAAGAAAACAACCACAACTTTAACATTTAGTTATTGAGACGTAAACAAAGAAAACAACCACAACTTTAACATTTAGTTATTGAGACGTAAACAAAGAAAACAACCACAACTTTAACATTTAGTTATTGAGACGTAAAGCGCCGGGGGCGGAGTCTTCTTTTTCTAATACGAAAGCAGTTTAAGATCAAAACCAAAATAATAAACAAAGAAAACAACCACAACTTTAACATTTAGTTATTAAGACGTAAAGCGCCGGGGGCGAAGCCTTCTTTTTTCTTCTGGCGCTGCTGTTCCGGTTAAGTGGACTAATGGTTCCTTAGAAATGAGATTATTTGCTCGAGTTGTCCAAACACGCCTGGTCCCATTCATTTTATGGATCTGGCCTTTTTGCTGGTGCTGACTAGGTATCTATAAAAGTCTCTCTCTCTCTCTCTCTCTCTCTCTCTCTCTCTCTCTCTCTCTCTCTCTCTCTGTCAGGCAGACAGGCAGAGGCAGTGGAGCTCCCACCCTTCAGTTGTGGCGACCTCAGGCCAATCAATTAACTGCTCTAAGGAATATTGATCCTGCGTTTATTCTTGTCTGGTCCCTGTAATACCCCCAGGCCGGTTCTGGACACTGAAATCAATGATTTTAAAGGTGTACCTTTTATTACTAAAAGTAAATATTATCGTCACAATTTATTTTCTAAATGTATCGCAATCACTTAAATAGCAATACAAAATCACAATGATGAATAAGTAAAAGGATTTTAAAAGTGAATAGCTTTAGACTTTCAAAACACGATCTTACATGCCCTGGTGGATTTTGTTCTCCAATGTAATTGTTGTTCTTGCATCTTAAACTATGAACGGAAGATGAGAAGTGATATATTTTTGCTATCTAAGTACATTAAGAGGTCTCTGTATGCTCTTCACTCAGCTATAACACTGAGACAAATGCAATAACCCTCTTTATATTACATAGACTTTTAATTTTTTAACTATAAGTGATTTGGAAATCCCGTCTGAAGGCTTAATAGCGAAAGCAGGGATACTTGATAAACCGTCAGACATAGACATAGACATAGAGCCTGGGTAAAAACATTATTATTTACCTTTCTTAATAATCCTCATTATTATTCTATTCAGTGCCATTGTTGTTGCAATTCTTATCAATTGTAAAGTTAATGTTGCTAATGATGCTCGTGTTGCTGATTAAAATGAAGGATGATTTAGAAACTTGCTTTTCAAAATAACCCTTCCAGCATAAAACTGCATATTCCTCTATTTCATTTTTGGGGATTTCAACTTATCACATTTTAATACGGATACCGCTCGAAAACGAGGGAACAGCTGGAATAAAAAAATAAAAAAATACTAAACTAATTGACACAGTTTTATTTTTTTATTTATTTTTTTTTTCCCCAAAAAGGAGCATTCATTTTCCAAGAAGCTCTGGTTTCTGAAATTCGATATTTTCCTTTAGGATTACAACGCTATCATTACTAATCTTAGCCAATGTACTCAGCATCTTATTTCTATAATAATTTTAACGCTACTTTATCTTTACTATTTTTCCTATCTAAATTTTTTCGAGGCATTGAAACGGAAAACTCATCTTTCATTTCCAAATGAAAATCAAAGATATCTTTCTCTAAAACCTCTCGGTAATGCTGGGCGTTCCAGTGAATATTTCATACGAATTAAAGTATAGATATACTGATTTACAAATGGAAATTACCCAGAAGTTAAGTAAAAGCTGAAGAGAGACTTTTAATTACACAGGTATGCAACTCCATATCCATACGCCAGCGCTGAACAAACTTATCATTCCTTTCATTACATTTCCTATAATAACGTTGAAGCTTTAAAAGACTTACATATTTAATTCATGAAAAACTAATTGTGATCCACAAAAGGCCACGGTTACAGTTCCGAGAAATCATTACACCCATTCACGTATCGCACTAAGAAATTCTAATTTTGATGAAAAGGTAAAAAAAGAAAAAAAAATTCATGTAAGTTCTCGCCTAATGAAGACGTTTACACATTAACTGAAAGATAAACATACCTAAAGCATTTCTGAATATATGGATTTTAAACTTAACATATATATATATATATATATATATATATATATATATATATATATATATATATATATATATATATAGCCTACATCCATTTGGGTATAAGATATTTCAAAGGTTAAATGGATTTGGTATCAACGGCCTATATGTGCCTTAATGCTTAAGACCATATAAAATAACTCGCTTAGTAATAAAAAAAAAAAAAAATAAAAAAAAAATAAAAAACGTATAAAATTACCAAATGCTACAAAGCAAAAAAGCACAGCTATAAAGATAAAGATGTAAGATTCCAATATAGAACCTGAATTCGACTAGTATAAGTATAGAAGAGTCGAAATCAACTCCTATCTCCTTAGATAGCTTAGTGGATATTATTATTATTATTATTATTACTAGCCAAGCTACAACCCTAGTTGGAAAAGCAAGATGCTATAATCCCAAGGACTCCAACAGGGAAAAATAGCCCAGTGAGGAAAGGAAATAAGGAAATAAATAAATGATGAGAATAAATTAACAATATATCATTCTAAAAACAGTAACAGCATCAAAACAGATATGTCCTATATAAACTATTAACAACGTCAAAAACAGATATGTCATATATAAACTATAATAGCGTACGTAACTGTTCTTTACCCTTGAGAGCGTTGGGCTGAATGCCGGTCCGAGTAGGAGCGATTATATATAATGATTCCCCTCAATTATAACTTAAACTAGATTTTCTCGTGGAAGATGAATATCAAGGAAAGTGGACAACTAATGAGATGATGTTGATGATTAGATGAATGCATCTGTTAATGTCAATACCAATATTATTATTATTATTATTATTATTATTATTATTATTATTATTATTATTATTATTCTTATCAATATTTGCTAAGCTACAACCCTAGTTGGAAAAGCAGGATGCTATAAGCCCAGAGGTTCCAATAGGGAAAATAGCTCAGTGAGGAAAGGAAATGAAGAAAAATAAAATATTTTAAAAAGAGCAAAAACATTAAAATAAATACCTCCTATATAAACTATAAAAACTTTAACAAAACAAGAGGAAGAGAATAAGATAGAACAGTGTGCCCAAGTGCACCCTCAAGCAAGAGAACTCTAATCCAAGACAGTGGAAGACAGTGTATATATTATTTCCCTTTCTGGGGGAGGATACCTTAACGTGTTGAAAGGGTTTGTGTATTGCCATGACCAGTAAAGCTATACTAGTCAGGGCAACCCATAATAGGTTGGTTTGCTGTGAGCGATCGGACGAAAATTTCCCACCATCACCAGTCAGCAGTGGCAAGCATGGTGATGAAAATGGCCAAACCTCAGACATTAACAAGGACATATCAGAGGCCTTTGTCCTGCAATGGACTAGAAACAGTTACATTTGATGTTGTTTTTATGTATACATTCAGACTGAATGTGTATAATTGTGTATAAACATAAAATTCAACATTAAGCTTTTTCCCATAGCTCGGGGCTGGCTCAAAAAAAAAAAAAAAAAAAAAAAAAAAAAAAAAAAAAAAAAAAAACACCACCACTAGTAATAAAAGTACATCGAAAACACAAAGTGGTTCCACGATTAAATATCCTTTTCCCTTTAATAGGATAACTTTAATTTCCCAGAAAACGGTATAGCAAATATTTAGATTTCAGGCAAGTTTCGAGGAAGCGTTCATATAGTCTCAGCGTCTTGGCATGTTAGCAATTCCCTTTTTTCCGTAACGAAAAAAGGGGAAAAATTGACAAAAGATAAACTTTATAATTAACCAATTGACTCACAATGTCGTTTCGTCTTTCTCATTATGACTATTTCTCTTCTAGAATAGTTCCCTTAAGTTTGTTACAAGCTTCAAATAACAGCTATTTCTTTTCATTACTAGTGTACGCGACCCGTCAAAAATGACGGCTAAATATTTAAATAGATATGAGCACACACGTACACACATCTCACCAGGGTATTACTACTTCCTCTCCCCTCTACCCAAGGGATAGGAAGAGCTGAGAGTGACGGGAAGTATATATGTGTATATATGAATAAATAAATATATATAAATATAAATATTTACAAAATATATACATATATATGTAGTATATACATACATATATATAATATAGATACATACATAAATATACATACACACACACACATATATATATATATATATATATATTGTATATATATGTGTATGAATACATAGACACACATACATACATATATATATGTAATATATATATATATATATATATATATATATATATATATATATACATATATAGATAGACACTTACTCTTTATTATATAGAAAAGATCCTTCATTTTTCTTAATCTTCCTCCAAGAGGATGAACAAAATCTCCTCTTTTATTTGGGGTTTGGCATGATTAGAGTATGAACCCTCTTTTTGGCTCAACACGAAAAGGGCAACCCCCTTCGTGGTAAACCAATAATCCTTTATGGACGATTCTAAACTCGGGTTAATTCTCTATAAAAATCCAAAAAAAACTATTGATTTACCCATGCGAAGGATTTGGTTGTCAATAAACATTAAATATATCTCGGCAATGATGAAGAAAAGTCCAAATAAGAGAAAACATCACAAGAAGGAAGAGAGAAAGATGTAACAACAATACGGATAAAAATTTATATTACAATAATTCCACTATGGAAAAAACCACTATTATTATAATACCTTAGTCTGGACTATGCAGATTTTAAAACATTTGAAGATTAAGCAAAGGAAAACAATATCACAACTGTTTCTTAAAATTTCAAGACAATGTACTAAACCAAATTTACGACATTTAGATATTCATTAATACATTGATATTTTGTGATACAAATGAGATAAGATAAACTACAATTTTCAGTCTGTAATTAGCCAAATTCAACGTTTTTCTAAACGAATTGTAGCTGTCACGGATAATGCACACATGAACTACAGCACATACAAAACTTGATATCTTAATTTATCCTTCCTTTCATTTGGCTGAAACTAATCTAAAGTAAAGCAATAAGTCACGTTCAATTACCGCACAGGTCAGCTACCACTATCAACACTTTTTACATATTTTTGAAAATATAATCAAAATTAGTGATCTTTATAATCATTAAGATATATAACCCATCGTTGCAATATGTCTTTCAGTAAGTATATCACACGTTCAAAGATAAATAAAAATCAAATATTTATAATTTCCAACCCGGTCTCCATTGTAAACACTAATTTATAATCTATTCAGTATTTCACGCCTAAAACAATCTTACAATCAAAAATTAACATTTCTACAAATTACAAAACATGAATTTCACACTTCAATCATCCACGTCACACTAAACATCGCTTTAGAAAAGAAACATGCGTTAAATATCTATCAACATAATAACACAAGTAAATGTTTGTCCCGTCATCTTGTGGGTAATACAACGTTGCAATTTTTCTCGATATAAAAATCCCTCATACTGCCAATAGCGTTGCAATGTATCTGACATATGTGAAATATTCGCCTCGAAATTTTTCCAGTCTGTTAAATTCTAAGCGTATCAATTTCTGGAATCTTTCCCGTAGCCGTAGTAGCGAAAGATAAAATATACGGCAGATTACCTAATAATTTCTATAATTTGAAAGCTGTCTTCGAAATGTTTTAAACTGAAATTGACAAAAAAAAAAAAAAAAAAAAAAAAAAAAAAAAAAAAAAAAAAAAAACTTACATGGAAGAATCAGCTGAGAAATGAATGTTGGAGCAGATTCTCTATTCCTTACCTGGAAATAAAACAAAATTAAATCAAAATAAATATATATGACTTTTAGGATTCCAATAAAGTTCATAATCATTAAAATATAATAATAATAATAATAATAATAATAATAATAATAATAATAATAATAATAATAATAATAATAATAATAATAATGAAAACATTAAAACTCTAATAAACGTAATTATCATATAAAAGAATTACTTCAGCTCATGGTAAAAAACGACTTTTAAAATAGCATTTCACCTTTTACATTGGGTAGTAAAATTAAATTCAGTCAAAAATACCTTAAGGTCAATTAAATCAGGACAAACATAAGAATATTCGGTCAAAAAAACCTTAATTCAGATCACTTAAGCAATAAAAACATAAGGATATTCAGTTAAACGTACCTTACTTAAGGTCATTTAAATCATAAAAACATTTAAGATATTTTGTCAAAAATACCTTACTTATGGTCACCTAAATCCTAAAAACATAAGGATATTCAGTTAAACATACCTTACTCAAGGTCATTTAAATCATAAAAACATTTAAGATATTCGGACAAAAATATCTTACTTCAGATCACTTAAATAATAAAAACATAAGGATATTCAGTTAAACATACCTTACTTAAGGTCATATAAGTCATAAAAACATTCAAGATATTCTGTCAAAAATACCTTACTTCTGGTCTCTTAAATCATAAAAACATAAGGATATTCAGATAAACATACCTTACTTAAGGTAATATAAGTCATAAAAACATTTAAGATATTCGGACAAAAATATCTTACTTCAGATCACTTAAATAATGAAAACATAAGGATATTCAGTTAAACACACCTTACTTAAGGTCATGTACGTCATAAAACCATATAGGATATTTGGTAAAAAATACCTTACTTCAGATCACTTAACCCTTTCACTGCCAGTGGTGAATTCAACGAAACTTCTGCTGAAGCAAAATCTTCCATGACCACACAGACTCTGGATTGTTGATATTCATTAAAAAGCCCTCAACAAACCCTTTCCATTGAATACCCATTTTCTAGTTTGGATGGATTTAAAGGTTTCCCTTTCAAATTTTGACTAAGTCACCAATAGCAGTGGAAGGGTTAGATAATTAAATCATTAGGAGATATTTCCTGTGAACACGGTTTAGCAGCTCTATAAAAGGCTGGCTAAAAGAATCCGCATAGCACATCAGGAACACTAACTTCAGAATTTCCTATTTCAACCTCAGTAAAGCCTAGAAAAAGGGCACAAGAGAGAATATTCAAACACTGTTCCTGCACTTTCATATAAGAAAGATCTACATGGTCCAATTATTAAAAATAGCATCGCTGCACAAAAATATACCACTATATCTCTTAGGAAAATATACAAGTTACAGGGCCTTGTAGATGGCGTGTTAAATATTCACACTGAAGCCAAATCTCCATCTTCACTTTTCTGTTATATTCAGTGGTCAAAGGTTGGGTCAGAGTTCCCCTCAATAAAAAGATCACAAAGGGAAAAGTGAGGTATTAAAACTAACAGAGAGAGAGAGAGAGAGAGAGAGAGAGAGAGAGAGAGAGAGAGAGAGAGAGAGAGAGAGATTATTCCTAAATATAAATACAAAACGTACCATAGACGTTAAGATATTTCATTAATTAAATCAAACATATATGTTTTAACCAAAATACCTTTAAATCAAAACTCAATAAATAAAATTAAAAGTTAGCACCAGCCAATCATAGTATGCTTTAACGCATACTACTAAAGAATATTAAATATGCAAAATTTATTCCATTATCACACAAAACTAAAAATAAGGAATGTTTTATAATATTCCTTCAATGTGTACTAGCAAATACGAGAGAGAGAGAGAGAGAGAGAGAGAGAGAGAGAGAGAGAGAGAGAGAGAGAGAGAGAGAGAGAGAGAGAGAGAGAGAGAGAGAGTACTAATGTAGTTGGGGCAATAATAACAATTATGGTTTACATCGTTATTATCATTACGAATGTTTCAAGTAAATATAGCTTTTCTGGCGAGGATAAAAGTTCCGTAAGGAAAGTTTCTTTCGGAAAAAAAAAGAGAAGAAGAAGAAGAAGAAGAAGAAAAAGAAGAAGAAGAAGAAGAAGAAGAAGACAAAGAAGAAGAAGAAGAAGAAGAAGAAGAAGAAGAAGAAGAAGAAGAAGAAGAAGATTTATCTTAAAAAAAAAAATAACGTCTGACCCACATTTAGATTTAACCATCAAAATAATTCAATTCCTAGTCGGTTACACAATAGTGTCAGCAATATCCGTATAAATCATAATTACTTTGTGATTATGAAATTTATATGCTAGAAAACAATGTTAGCAGGATGCAATGACCTCGCCCAGGTATCTTAGCTCCAGAGAGAGCAAATGAATCTTAATGGGGTATATTTGAATTTCTCGAGATGAGTTTATTTTGGGGAGAAATATGTCAATGCTTATAGGTTAAAGGCCAAGGTGGCACATTTTCCTATTGAATGCTTTATAACAGCGATATCCTTTTTTGTGTTGGTGCATTTCTTGATTCTGAACTTTGGAGCAGAATGATGCTTGCCAACTAGATATCATCAACATCTTCTCCTACGCCTATTAATGCAAAGGGCCTCGGTTAGATTTCGCCAGTCGTCTCTTTCTTGAGCTTTTAATTCAATACTTCTCCATTCATCATCTAGTTCACGCTTCATAGTCCTCAGCCATGTAGACCTGTGTATTCCAGCTCTTCTAGTGCCTTGTGGACCCCAGTTGAAAGTTTGGTGAACTAATCTCTCTTGGGGGAGTACGAAGAGCGTGCCCAAACCCTCTCCATCTACCCCTCACCATGATCTCATCCACATATGGCACTCGAGTAATATCTCTTATAGTCTCATTTCTAATCCTATCCTGCCATTTAACTCCCAATATTTTTCTGAGAGCTTTGTTCTCAGATCTACAAAATCTGTTGGATATTGCTTCATTGTCATACCAGGACTCGTGTCGTCCATACACTAAGACCATTCTCACTAAACTGATATATACTTCGAGATATCTTTTTTTTGTATATATGAATTACAATCTAATTTTTAAATACACACGCTTACCGGTTGGACCATTAAAGGTCGTGAGGCCTGAGGAAATACATTTGGATCGATACTTTGTAGCCGGATAAATAGTGTTACGCCATTTTTGTAACACATAAAAACAAATATAGAGACACATACACCCTCACACAGACACACACACATTATATACAGTATGTACGATTATGACACGCGATATCAAACGAAAATAAATCTAGCAGGAACCATAGAAAACAATTACTAACAGCTTTCCTGTTTTTTTTCCTACAAATATTTCTAGATATAATGGTTATAATACAAACACACAATAACAGATATATACATTTATATATATATATATATATATATATATATATATATATATATATATATATATATATATATACACATACACACACACACATATTACAAGCTACGTTATAACTCTACTTGGAATAGCAGGATACTACTAGCCCAAAAACTCCAACAGGGAAAAATAGCCCAATGAGGAAAGAAAACGAGGAAATAAACTACAAAAGAAAAATAAACAATAAAAAAAAATTCAAGAACAGTAATTTTAACTCATATCCTTCACACATAGACTATAAAAAACTATATATATATATATATATATATATATATATATATATAGTTATATATATATATATATATATATATATATATATATATATATAATATATATATATATATATATATATATATATATATATATATATATATATATATATATATATATACGGGTGTGTGTAGACATTAATTCATGCACAAGGACACCACACACTTATATCAATATGGTTCAACATAAAACTAATAATTCCTAAGTTTATCAAGAGAACACTATCTAGTTTCCAGTCAATTAGTCGACAAAGAACTCAACGGAGATAATATATATCATCAAGTGGCCATTATTCTTTACCTATTCTATACCATTTCCATTAGAGCAAGATCTGTATCAGTTTAGTTTCGTTTATGGTCTCCTTATCTGGTCTCCTCAGCACGGAAAGCTTCGGCGCATTGCAGGATCCTGTCTTGTATTGATATCTTTAAAAAAGTATTAATAAAAGACGTTCATTATGTTACGCTGTTAATCTTGATTTAATATATATACATATATATATATATATATATATATATATATATATATATATATATATATATATGCATATAAATACACACACACACACACACATATATATATATATATATATATATATATATATATATATATATATATATATATATATATACAGGAATATACACACACACACATATATATATATATGTATATATATATATATATAAATACACACAAACACACACATATATATATATATATATATATATATATATATATATATATATATATATATATATATATATATGACAAGAATGTTGGTTTTTAATTCTCAAGGTTTTGTTAAATTCTTGTACCCAAGCATCTATCGCATAAAGGACAATAACAGCATAAAAAGGGGGCGAGTTTATACGAAAAACCAAATGTTTCTGTAATAGAAACTGCCAAAATCAGAACAAAATAATCGACACGAAGCAATAAAAACTCTCGACAAAATTTTCAGAGATAGCCATACTAAATTAAATAAGCATTAAAATATGCAAGCATATATAAGGAAAATTGGAAATTGGATTCGGTTTTTTCCTGCCTTTTGATTTCCAGAGCAGACTTGTTTGCAGACTCATATTCGCTGGCCGATCAATATGATGCTCCTTCGGAAATGGCCATCGGTCAGTTTCGGCTCAGGTGAATTAAAGAGACTTTCGAACTCGTTGAAATTCGCAAGACTTCCTTTAAAGTAGTAATCTACTTTTTCAATACTTATATCGGTAAGATTTTTTTAACCTTTTTTTTATACAAAATATGACTATTATAAAGACTGACGCTCAATCTTATACAAAACATGATTACAGACATTCTGACGCTCAATCTTATACAATATCTTATTATTATTATTATAATTTCTGACTCTCAATCTTATGCAAAATATGATTATTATAAGGTCTGACACTCAATCTTAAGCATAACTAGAGAGATATATTTGTAATCTTATACAAAATATGATTATTATAAGGTCTGACGCTCAATCTTGTGCAGAACTAGAGATATATATTCACAACTTTATACAAAATATTATTATCATAAGGTCTTAAGCTCAATCTTGAGCATAACTAGAGAGATATATTTGAAATCTTATACAAAATATTATTATCATAAGGTCTGACGCTCAATCTTGAGCATAACTAGAGAGATATATTTGCAATCTTATACAAAATATTATTATTATAAGGTCTGACGCTCAATGTTGTGCATAGAGATATATATTCCCAATCTTATACAAAATATTATTATTATAAGGTCTGTCGCTCAATCTTGTGCATAACTAGAGAGATATATTTGAAATCTTATACAAAATATTATTATCATAAGGTCTGACGCTCAATCTTGAGCATAACTAGAGAGATATATTTGAAATCTTATACAAAATATTATTATTATAAGGTCTGACGCTCAATCTTGTGCATAGAGATATATATTCCCAATCTTATACAAAATATTATTATTATAAGGTCTGACGCTCAATCTTGAGCATAACTAGAGAGATATATTTGAAATCTTATACAAAATATTATTATCATAAGATCTGACGCTCAATCTTGAGCATAACTAGAGAGATATATTTGAAATCTTATACAAAATATTATTATCATAAGATCTGACGCTCAATCTTGAGCATAACTAGAGAGATATATTTGAAATCTTATACAAAATATTATTATCATAAGGTCTGACGCTCAATCTTGAGCATAACTAGAGAGATATATTTGAAATCTTATACAAAATATTATTATCATAAGGTCTGACGCTCAATCTTGAGCATAACTAGAGAGATATATTTGCAATCTTATACAAAATATTATTATTATAAGGTCTGACGCTCAATCTTGAGCATAACTAGAGAGATATATTTGAAATCTTATACAAAATATTATTATCATAAGATCTGACGCTCAATCTTGAGCATAACTAGAGAGATATATTTGAAATCTTATACAAAATATTATTATCATAAGGTCTGACGCTCAATCTTGAGCATAACTAGAGAGATATATTTGAAATCTTATACAAAATATTATTATCATAAGGTCTGACGCTCAATCTTGAGCATAACTAGAGAGATATATTTGCAATCTTATACAAAATATTATTATTATAAGGTCTGACGCTCAATCTTGTGCATAGAGATATATATTCCCAATCTTATACAAAATATTATTATTATAAGGTCTGTCGCTCAATCTTGTGCATAACTAGAGAGATATATTTGAAATCCTATATAAAATATTATTATCATAAGGTCTGACGCTCAATCTTGAGCATAACTAGAGAGATATATTTGTAATCTTATACAAAATATGATTATTATAAGGTCTGACGCTCAATCTTGTGCAGAACTAGAGATATATATTCACAACTTTATACAAAATATTATTATCATAAGGTCTTAAGCTCAATCTTGAGCATAACTAGAGAGATATATTTGAAATCTTATACAAAATATTATTATCATAAGGTCTGACGCTCAATCTTGAGCATAACTAGAGAGATATATTTGCAATCTTATACAAAATATTATTATTATAAGGTCTGACGCTCAATCTTGTGCATAGAGATATATATTCCCAATCTTATACAAAATATTATTATTATAAGGTCTGTCGCTCAATCTTGTGCATAACTAGAGAGATATATTTGAAATCCTATACAAAATATTATTATCATAAGGTCTGACGCTCAATCTTGAGCATAACTAGAGAGATATATTTGAAATCTTATACAAAATATTATTATTATAAGGTCTGACGCTCAATCTTGTGCATAGAGATATATATTCCCAATCTTATACAAAATATTATTATCATAAGGTCTGACGCTCAATCTTGAGCATAACTAGAGAGATATATTTGAAATCTTATACAAAATATTATTATCATAAGATCTGACGCTCAATCTTGAGCATAACTAGAGAGATATATTTGAAATCTTATACAAAATATTATTATCATAAGATCTGACGCTCAATCTTGAGCATAACTAGAGAGATATATTTGAAATCTTATACAAAATATTATTATCATAAGGTCTGACGCTCAATCTTGAGCATAACTAGAGAGATATATTTGAAATCTTATACAAAATATTATTATCATAAGGTCTGACGCTCAATCTTGAGCATAACTAGAGAGATATATTTGAAATCTTATACAAAATATTATTATCATAAGGTCTGACGCTCAATCTTGAGCATAACTAGAGAGATATATTTGAAATCTTATACAAAATATTATTATCATAAGGTCTGACGCTCAATCTTGAGCATAACTAGAGAGATATATTTGCAATCTTATACAAAATATTATTAATATAAGGTCTGACGCTCAATCTTGAGCATAACTAGAGAGAGAGAGATATTCACAATAATTCGTAAAAAACAAATTATTTTCTTAAATCAGATGAAAATAAGATCACCATTTTGAAAAGGTATGTGGAAGATCTTTCTGCATAAGGGCTTCATCCACAATTTAGTAATTGAAGTATGTAAGTGACCATGCACGTTTTGTTGATTTATCTCTCTGAAGCCATCCCTTGTCAGGAGAAAGAGCCTCTGGTGAGATGCACACATGGGTATCTATCTATCGACCTATCTACGTATATATCTATCAATCTATATATGCATGATTATATATATACATATATATATATATATATATATATATATATATATATATATATATATATATATATACACACACATATATATATACATATATATATATATATATATATATATATATATATATATATATACACATATATATACATATATATATATATTATATATATATATATATATATATATATATATATATATATATATATATATACATGTGGGAATAAACATTAATACATTTATGAACTGTATATATAAAAATTTTGGTTGAAATATTCTTACATAAGTTTGTTAAAACTTGTGTCGATAAAATGAGAAAATATATTTTCATAATAGCTAAAATTGTAGTATGTTGCTTTGAAAATAAATATACAGTCAATTATAAACTGTGTTTTTGCAATGTTCAAAAAATATTTCAAATTACAAAAACTATTTTTGTATTTCAAGATAAAATTAATTACACAACCCCTGACACTGTAAGTAACTTTTTTTCATATTGTCAAAAAAAAATTTGGGCTTTTGCGTTATTTTCATATGCAAGATCATGCGAATTATGTTGTGAAATATTAACATCTGACTGACGTCCACCATTATTGTCATGTTGTGTGGCCTGATTGGTAACGTCTCTGCCTGGTACTTGCCACTCGAGGGTTCGAGTCTCGCTCAGACTCGTTAGTGCCATTAGTGGCTGCAACCTTACCATCCTTGTGAGCTAAGATTGGGAGGTTTGGGGGTGCCTATAGGTCTATCTGTTGAGTCATCAGCAGCCATTGCCTGACCTCCCTAGTCTTAGCTTGGGTGGAAAGGGGGCTTGGGCGCTGATCATATGATATACGGTCAGTCTCTAGGGCATTGTCCTGCTTGATAGGGCAATATCACTGACCCTTGCCTCTGCCATTCATGAGCGGCCTTTAAATCTTTAAGAGCTTCTCATCACCACCATCATCATCATCATCATCATCATCATCATCATCATCACCTCCAACGCCTTGACGCAAAGAGCTTCTCATGGTGCATAAATCAGTTACAAATTTTTAATAAGATTACATGACGTCAAAACTAGATGATCAGTTCCTGATATCAAGAATCGACAGAAACTTAAACCTATTAAAAGGGAAAATTGGGTCTAAGAGATGTAACTCTTGATAAAGGATGGAAGTAAAGTAAATATGTTTATGCTAACTTTTTTTTTATAGATAAAAATGTAATTACTTAGACGTGTCATAACTAGTACATACGAGAGAGAGAGAGAGAGAGAGAGAGAGAGAGAGAGAGAGAGAGAGAGAGAGAGAGAGAGAGAGATTTCGTGAAGTATTTTGATACAGATACTACTCGTGATATACATAAAATGAGTAGTATCTTCATCCCAGGGTAATAAGTGGATATCACATACACACACACACACATAAAAAAAAACCTAATGGCTATTCTATGCCATCAACATTACTCATATTTTAGAATCTGTGGCAATCACACTTCTATTACGAACAATAACGTACAGCAATAAAAACCAATTTCAATATTCTTTTATTCTTTATTCATAATAAGTGATATAGGCGACACTGACCTTCAATGTCAATACGACAGAACACTTCAAATCAATCAATCAATCATCGCTGATAAACATAATAGGATTCATGTAGTACTTGAGGTTTTAATTATGATTTTTTTTCTTTTATTATTAAATACACATTTACATGCTTACAATTTATAACTTATATACATCATCGTATATTTACATTGTTATTTTTTTAAACTAATACTTTATTTACAATTGCAATTTATACTATTTATCTAAATATGATTTTAAATAAAAAATATATAAACCATTGAATACTTCTAACAGAAGTCTTAAATCCTTTTTTATTTACATTAAACGTATTTATTATTTTACTTTTAATATATTTATGTAATTTAATATTGTGGAAGTGTCATTTCAAAATCAAAGAATAGGATGTTTTATGAAATGAAGTTCAAGATGTTTAAACGAAATATATGGACTTGTGAACACTTTTTAAATAGAAGTTTTAAATCCTATTTTATTTACATTAAACTTATTCATCCTTCTATTTTCAATATACCTAATTAATCTAATATTGTGGAAGTGCCATATCTAAATTAAATAATAAGGTGTTTTATGAAATGAAGTTCAAGATTTTTTAAACAAATCACGTAGTTCATTTCAGCGAGCACCAGAAGACTTATCTTAGGCGCCAAGGAAGTTATCACGTCATGGCGTTAGAATATATATATATATTCGGCAACTTTAACACCTAAGACCCCTAAACATTACACATGAGGCGATAAAACCCATTATCAATACAGCAATCAAGGCGACAGGAACTAATGGAAAATGGTGTGAGAAGAAAGTTAGTTCCTCTCGCTCATTTTCACAAAAAGCAATAAATGTAATCATTATTGCAAGAACTCGGGAAAAGTTAAAAGTTTTCAGAGCGCTAATCATATGCAGGAACTTATTGCAAATTGGAACTACATATATGAGAAAATCTTATTGGAAATATTAATGGGGTAAATATTTACACGTTTTCCTTCCTTTGATGGCAATCAGGCAGAGCACAGGGACGAATGAGAAATAGAAAGTTTGCAGTAATTAATATCATCAAAAGCGTGAATTGTATAAGAAATATTGTGGGGGAGAAACACGGATCTTTTTTTATTTATATTCCAGTATTAAAGCTTTTACCTTCTTTTTACGTCAACACCATCACTCGCTGTCAAGTACAGGAAGTTACCCGACTTCAGAAGTCTTAGCCATTAAACGTCCAAAGCATAAAATGGTTTTTCTCTTTAAGAAGCTCGCAATTTTTATTTCTGACACTATTTTCCTTG
>NC_090742.1:71403236-71408236 GCF_036898095.1 Palaemon carinicauda | reverse complement strand
GATGCTAATATTGTTTGAAGTAGGCAGACTTTGAAATCAACGCAAAAGACTGAAATAGATTATAACGTTATTGAGCACATTAACAATTATTACAAAAATAGTAAATTCTTTGAACGTAAAAAAACGCTTAAACAAAAATTAATAGCCTCGGAAAAAAAATTCTTTGCATAAGTACGGTTCATTATTGCATTATGATACTATAAGGTTTTTATTTGTATCTCTCTCTTCTATAAACTATATATATGTATGTATATATATATATATATATATATATATATATATTCATATATACATATAAAATTTATACGTAGTGATATATATATAATTATATATATATATATATATATATATATATATATATATATATATATATATATATATATATATATATAACAGTCATCATCAGCTGTTACTAGTCCACTGCAGAACGAAAGCCTCAGACATGCCCTTCCACTTACATCTCGTTATGGTCTTTCAGTGCCACTCCACACCCGCAAATTTCCCTAGTTCGTCGATCCATCGTCTTCTTATCCTTCCCCTGCTTCTTCTACATTCTCTAGGGACCCATTCTGCTATACCTAATGTCCATTTCTTGTCTGTTATTTTCATTATATGTCCTGCCCATGTCCATTTCTTTTTCTTACATGTTGTTATTTGCTTTACTTTAATTTGCTCTCATATCCATGTTGCTCTTTTTCTGTCTCTTAATGTTATTCTCATCATTATTCTTTCCATAGCTCTTTGAATGGTAACGAGCTTATGTTCTAAGGATTTAGTAAGGCTTCAGGTTTCTGATGCGTAAGTTAATACGGGTAGGACCCTCTCATTGAATACTTTTCTATTGAGAGAAAGCATCATTTTACTTCTCATAATCTCATTTTGTTTAACAAATGCTCTCCGTCCCATGCTTATCCTTCTTTTAATTTCGGTCTCGTGTCTTGGGAAAACACTTACTGTCAGTCCTGTAGTCCATTTTTTTTAGCGATGCAGATTTGCACCGAGTCGCAGCGGTGCCCTTTTAGCTCGGAAAAGTTTCCTGGTCGCTGATTGGTTGGACAAGTTAACTGTAACCAATCAGCGATCAGGAAATTTTCCCGAGCTAAAAGGACACCGCTGCGAGTCGGTGCAAATCTGCCTCGCTAAAAGACATGGACTATAAGTATGTATATTCATTTACAATCTCAAGAGTTTCTTTCACTAATCTTACTTGTTGTCTCTCTCCATCTTCATTGAATATTAACATAGTTTTACTTATATTCATTTTCAGTCCTACAGTTCTACTTTCTCTATTCAAATCTTCTATCATCTCTTGTAAAATATATATATATATATATATATATATATATATATATATATATATATATATATATATATACATATATATACATTCATATATATATATATATATACATTCATATATATATATATATATACATTCATATATATATATATATATATATATATATATACATTCATATATATATATATATATATATATATATATATATATATATATATATAATGCATGAATGTGATTGTGGGCAATGCGTAAATTTAAAGATATATATGTCAATGTTAAAAATGACGAAAGTTTTCGAGCAAGCCTTTACTATAATAACGACACTAGTTTATGGACGGCATTAACTTGAGAGAGAGAGAGAGAGAGAGAGAGAGAGAGAGAGAGAGAGAGAGAGAGAGAGAGAGAGAGATCCCGTGTGATTACCAATAAATGCGAAAAACGTAAACCCCTTTATGATAAAAATTAAAAGATTTTAGTCTCAGGTCACGAAATCCTGGAGAATATTATCCAAATCTATATAATTTTGAAGTCAATTCCTCATTGGATTATTGGATAAATCTCTTTACGAATCGGGAAATAATTCATAACTCTATGGATAATCAATATCACGTTGATAAAGACACACGAACAAAAAGAGAGAGAGAGAGAGAGAGAGAGAGAGAGAGAGAGAGAGAGAGAGAGAGAGAGAGAGAGAGAGAGATGGTTCTACATGGTAGCACCTCCGGATATTAGCATTACTTTGCATCGGCTTACTGCAGCCATCTTCAGTTGATCAACCGCCAAGTACTTAATTTCCTGAGAAAAGACCCTCACTTTATTTATATGATACTATAAAGAACATGGGATTGAAAAAGAATGACAATGAAACAATGTTTGGAAATGAGACTCAACCTATAAAAGGGAAGCTGCGCTTAGTGATTTGACTGCATAAATAAAAGACTAAAACAGCTGGTGTTGCCATTATGTATGGAGCTCTTGAAGACAATGAAAATGGAAACCATCATATGGAAATGTGATCGAAGATGGGTTTGAATATTGATAATACTTGGTCTGTACAAAAACAGATTTGTAAATATGAGTGGGGAAAAAAAAAGTTTACTAAAAGATGCCTAAGTGAGGAATAGACGGAAGTGTAAATTGATGGATGAAATAGTGAGAAGGGGGTTGCTGAAGGTATATTTGATCATAACTTGGTTGAAGCAAATGCTGAGATAGTTATAAGTTTAAGCAGGAGAGGAGGGGAAATGTCGTACATGTAAATAAGATAAGTGAACCTAATAAGAAGGAAGATGGAAGAAAAAAAAAATTAAAATAAAAGAAATGAATGGGCTGAGGGCTAAAATCGAAGAATCTCTGGAGCAACGAGTATTCAAGGAGTCTGTAAATACCATAATCGATTCACAGGTACAGAGAGACTTTAGGGGTAAACAAAGGTAGAAAAATAAATAAATCCAGAAAATTATGGGACGAGGAAATGAAATATTTAGTGAAGGAAATAAGATATTACTTAATATGCAGTGACATTACAATAGGGATAATGGACAGCTATACAGGAGGATAGCTCGAATGATCAACAAGGAAGTGAAAGAAAAAAAAAATAATGGAAGTAATAACAATGGAAATGGAAATGCAATCATGGCGATGCTAACCTTACTCTTATGAGACATGTAAGAACCACCTAAATTTTGTCATTACATTAGGATAATGAAGTGTGTAAATGTGCCCTGACGAAAGCCACTCGTTGTCATCTGAAACAGCTGTCGGCCAGAATTGATTAAATGAAGCAGAACAATGACCAATTCCGTTTATTCCTTCAAAATTCGAGTCCAGTACGTTTTGGCGCCGCTCATTTGGCGACGATGATTTGACGCCGCCGTTCTGGCGCTAAATGGTTTTGGCGCTAGTTATTTTGGCGCTAGCCCATTTGGCGCCAGCTTGAAAATTTTCTGACCTGATATATATATATATATATATATATATATATATATATATATATATATATATATATATATATACGTGTGATTATATATATTGCATGGGTAAAAAAAAACATAAAGATAAAAAAGTTCTATTTATTTTCAGCAATACAGTATTAAAATGCTATAAAAATGAAATAAAATTAAATATTTTCACCAACATGTTAATGCATTTCATAGTTATATACCAAACCATGTAAGTATTTCAGTGGTTCCCGTGAATCAAGCTGCTGTACTATAGTTAAAGGCGTACATAGTCTTAATGTATTTTAAGCGTTTTCGAGCAGGAGGATTCCCAGCCATTAGTTGTTCATAATAAGAATTGCGTCCTTTCGGAATTCTCTTTATGCCATCGATGAATTTCCATATAACTGGGTGGCTCATTCATTCCAAGTTCTGCATAAATTTTCCTGCGCGTAGCTTCAGCATGATTGTGTGTCCTGTCCTCGCCTAATATCATTCGAATATATATATTCCACATTTGCGTAGGGAAAAGTGGTGAACGTAGGCCATTTCCCTTCCTCAGAGGTCTTCCTACATAATTATCTTCTACCCAGTTCATTAACGGCTGGAGTTCATCAGGTAAATATTGCGCCAAAGCATCGATGTAAACATCCATGTGAGAAATAGGTACAAAAGATAAAGCAACATTCATTTGGGCTTTTACTGAAAAGTCGGGGTCATTATTATACAAATGTTGGAGCCCAAGTTGTTTCAGGTGCTTATGAATATTATGTGCAAAATGGAAGAAGCAGCTTTTCAACTCCACATCCGGAAAACATTCTGTCATTGCAGAAAAAGCTGCTTGTTCATAATCACAATAAATGCCCTTTGGTTGCAACTCTGCAGACATCTCAGTTATCACTAAACGAGACACTGGTAAAATTATATGATAACTAAACAAGACTTAAATATCGTAATGACTGGTTTAATATTACAATTCTCAAATCAGACGAGCCTTTGGTGTAATAAGGTGATCACTAAACGAGACACAAATTTCCGGATGGTCCTTAAGTTTGTTTCTTGGCGCCAAAACAGCTCATCGCCAAAACAATGATTGCCAAACTGTCTATCGCCAAAATGGCGGCGCCAAATCGTCAGTGCCAAAGAGTCGGCGCCAAATCGTCCTGTTCCGTCAAAATTCTACTCCTGAAGCCAGGAAAAGATACAGAAAAATAGAAGTCATAAAATGATTGATGCCACAAGTGCTTGAGCATTTAATGAACATAAATATGTATGGGTGTATTATGTATGTATGTATTTATGTATGTATGTATGTATGTATATATATATATATATATATATATATATATATATATATATATATATACACGCATTTAAATATATATACATACAAATATATATATATATATATATATATATATATATATATATATACATGTATGTATGTATGTATGTATGTATGTATATATAAATATATATAACATACAAGTGTATATGTGTGTATATAAACTTACAAAACCAGACAACCTTCAAACAAGAGCTAAAATTTACCATAAAATTTTAATTCCGCTTGGCATAAACATTTCAGTTCCATCCGATCCGGTGAATGAATCAACTGGCAGCGTTCGGAACCCGACACTCGGTGATAAATGCATAATTCAGTGGTTGAATAACAGATTGCGTCTGTTTCTCTTTTTCCAGGGACTAACTCCCTCCTTATATGCATGTTATGTTAACATTTGATTCCTGGAATAGCTGGA
>NC_090742.1:71383236-71393236 GCF_036898095.1 Palaemon carinicauda | reverse complement strand
TTTTTTCTGAAGTTTGGTATTGTAGCTGTACTTTTAAGCTTTAAACGCTATTTTCTAAGAAATAAGCATTTTTTGGGCAATCTGAAGGCTTCACAATTTTACAACAAACTATCTAATTTGAAAAAAACATTCTATTCACTAGGTCATTCCTGATAATCACATTTAGGTATTCCATTCTATTTATAAGAATTCATTTTAAAAGAATTTTTCATTACATGAAATAGATAATTTATATCCAATCTAATTATCATTTATTGTATTTTAAAGGCTATGGATTTTTTTATTATTCCGAAAAAGGCACATTTTAATTATATTTATGTATAAACACCAAAATTAAATTCAATATACAAAATATGCCTTTGTGTATAATTTACAAAATGCTTTTTGAATGAAGAAAAACGGATGAAAACTGTGGTGTTTAAAGCCTTTGGAATTCTGATGGGCTCTTATATAACGAAATGCACCCTTAATAAGATTGTAATAGTTCCTTCCTGGTTATAAAAGAAGACTTTTGATGCCACACTAAGAATTACGATCCCTAACGAAAGAATTAATGCATATTTGAAGAGTACCTCTTAAAAATAAATGACTTAAGAAAGACTGAATACACTGATGATCCTTAACAAACAGTAGTGTTAAACCGAGTGTTGAATTACAATATAATAGCCACGATTAACTATGGCATCTCTATTTGATGGTTTACACTTTAAATCATTAATTCTTTTAAATATTAGCCCATTTTTTTCTAGGGAGAGAAAGTGTAAGAGAAAATAGGTCTAGGGAGAAGATGTATGGAATAGAGTCTAGGGAGAGAATGTGGGAGAGCAGATAGGTCTAGGGAGAGAATGTGGGAGAGCAGATAGGTCTAGGGAGACAATGTGGGAGAGCAGATAGGTCTAGGGATAGAAAGTGTAAGAGCAAATAAGTCAAGGGAGAAAATGTATGGAATAGTCTAGAGAAAGTAATTAAGAAAATGGGTCTAGGAAAAAAGTCTATGCAATAGAGTCTAGGGAGCAAATGTAGGAAAACAAATAGACCTAGGGAAAAGATGTAGAGGTAGATAAAGTAGAAGATCAAATTAATATAGAAAGAGGATGTGTAGAATCAAGATTTGCAGAAATAATAAAGAATATATAGTTTTAGGAAGATGCTTTCATTGAGTAAGGAAAGACTCACACAGGCCGGAGGAAGCGAAGGAGAAAATTAAATCTTTATGTTAAGTCACACAAGCAAGCAATTTCGACACTTATCGACCCCGGTAGGTGATAACAGACACACGAGTATAATTGACTCCAATAAATTTGCAATTTCGAAGAAGTTTAGTCCAAGAAACTCTTCATTGAGAGATAAAGTCCCTGGTCGTAAAATGGCGGACTCAAAAGCAACTTCAATAAAAACTCTCTCTCTCTCTCTCTCTCTCTCTCTCTCTCTCTCTCTCTCTCTCTCTCAAAATACATATATATATATTTGTGAGAGAGAATATAATTCTTTTATGCTAGAATTTTCTTTTAATTTCTTTATTGGATTTCATGTTATAATTTCCTGTAATAATATTTTTATAGCATCCATAACTATTTCCTTTAGTCTTTTGACTAGAACACAAAATTTTTTTGTTTCTACATAAGTAGAATAATATACATTTAATTCTTTTCGTATATTCTTCACTTTTTCTCTCTGAAAAATGAAACTTTTATTGAGATACTCCTTATAATACTTATTATACAGCATTTCAAACAATGTGTATATCTGAAATTGCCTTACACGACAATAATCACAAAAGAGAAATCCCGATTTATAATCCCAAACGTATATACATTATTTAATTCTGTTTATAAGGACGTATATCCTATATGATTTTCAGGCATCCTCAACCATAGCCTCTTCCATATCGATATTTATTTTCATTTATGGTTCAAGGGAAACCAGGAAAATAATGTTTTTCCATAATTACCAATAAATAATAAATGATCAAAATAATTGCAATGTTCAAGATAATTGGATAACGAGTTGGTTTTGCCTTCAATATTATACTGATTCAGGACAATTCAAATAATCAGAATTCCACAATAATATAGCCATACTATAGTCCATTTCTTTTAGCGATGCATATTTGCACAGACTCGCGACGGTGCCCTTTTAGCTCGGAAAAGTTTCATGATCGCTGATTGGTTAGAATTATCTTGTCCAACCAATCAGCGATCCGGAAACTTTTCCGAGCTAAAAGGGCACCGCTGCGAGTCGGTGCTAATACGCATCGCTAAAAGATATGGACTATAACATGTATCAGGTCCAAACAATTCGCTCTAGTTTTACGTTGTTTATACCAATCAGTTATTTGTGAACAAACTACAATAATTAACGCATTTACACATCACTAAAAGCTGAGAGCTAAACATTCTATATATTTTCATTTTGATATGTAATGTATTAGATCTTATTAAATTGAATAACATGGATGCATATTGAACTGCCAGGTCAGAAAGGAAGTTTTACTTGCACAAGACAAGCCTTTTATATGATACTGAACAGTACAGTGGTAACATGTTCGCCTAGCATTACCATGGCAGCAGATCAATCCCAGCCCGGGGCCGTGAGTTAAAGCTGTTTACTAGGGAGGCCACTGCCGTGATTGGGATTGCCCGGTTGACGTTCTGGTGATTATCTATTTTGATGAAATTGGAACTGAAACACGATACCTTTAATCTTCACTCATACAAGACAAGCCTTTTATATGATATTGAATAGATATATGAATTAATAAAAGGTCAGAAAATCAATTACATTCTAAAGGCAGTGGCAGACTACAAATATCAAACTGTAATCCTCAAATATGATTAAATAAAAATAATGTTATCAAAAGAATACGACTGAGCAATTTTTAGGAACAATAAAAGCCGTGAAGGCGGCTTACCTTAAGGTCACCAGTGACTAGACCAGACCAGTATTGAAGAACAATTAATTGCGGGAGGAAGAAGAAGGGAAGGGGAGTTAGGGTGTATGGACCATAAATTGCTCATACGATCTAGGATTTCCTTATTTCCGCACAGTGCATGTTAGAAAGGGTAGCTTGACTGGTGTTGCATGGTCTGTAACAAGTTTAAGGGTTTAAAGGCCGCTTATGAATGGCAGAGGCAAAGAACAGTGCCCTAGAGACTGACCATATATACATATAATCAACGCCAAGGCCCCCCCCCCCTCCCCACCCCCCATCCACCCAAGCTAGGAGCAAGGATTGATACGTTTTCTGGCATCCTAGGAGCAAGGAGGGCCAAGCAATGGCTGCTGATGACTCAGCAGATAGACCTACAAGCTTTCCCAAAACAACCATCCTTAGCTCACATAGATGGTAAGTTTAGAACGACCAAAGGAATTAATGAGTTTGAGAGAGACTCAAACTCCAGTCTGGCGATCACCAGTCAGGGACATTACCACATAGGACACTCTTCGTTCGGTAAATCAACTGAAATAGTACTTATGGGATCGAGGCAGAAAAAAAAAAAAAAAAAAAAAGTTTTTTTTTTCTTTTTTTTTTTTTTGGCGGAGCGAAATATGATAGAGAAAAATTTAAGAACAGAGGCCCTGCTTAAAATATTTGACATCAATTCAATCTCATCGATAAATGGGACCAACATTAAGCACTTCAAATATGACAACAAAATTAAAACGCTCACAAATAAGGTCAATGTATAACTAACAATTTGAATGAGGAATGAAAGTTTCGATAAGATATTTACAAAAAAAAAAAAAAAATTATATGATACATAATAAAAACAGAAAAAAATTATTTTCATCTCCATTTTTGACTAGCTCAGTGCATATCACTGACAATTTGAAGGAGGAATGAAACTTTCGATATGATATATACAAAAAAAAATACAAAAATCATCATATGACAAATAGTAGTAACCAAAAAAAAAAAAAAAATTTCATCACCATTTTTGACTAGCCCTTACGTATAACTGACAATTGGAATGAGGAATAAAACTTTTTATATGTTATTTACAAAAAATATACTATGACTATCAAATGATAAATAGTAAAACCGAAAAAAATAATTTTCATCACCATTCTTGACAAACCCAGTATGAAAAATACTTCACATGGACAAAGCAACAAGCAGAAGCTAATAAAACCAGGAAACCTTATAGGCTTCACAAAAGTGACGTGACCAACTAATTGCATTCTTCCTTGTTTTCTTGGTGCACAGAGGGACTGTACATAGGGTTGCAAAAAGGGGAAACGGATGCAAAATGTATTGACGAGTTGAAAAACGGAGAGGGTTTGGGAGAAGTGGGAAAGACTGTAAAGAGAGAATAGGCAGTGATAGATATTAGATTAAAAATCCGAGTGATGTTGAGCTAGATGAAAATGGTTGGGAGTGTCTTTCATCAAAGCTCACTATTGGAGTATTTTCCAATTTATTTATGCTACAGAATGCTCTTTTGCAACTATGATTTCCAATACAGGGTCTTTATCATTAGAGTTTAGTGAAAGATTGAAAAAAGAAAATCACACAATGGCTAGCTACAGAATACTCTATTGGAACTATGATCTCCAATACAGGGTCTTTAGAATTAGAGTTTAGTGAAAGATTGAAAAAAGCAAATCACACAATGGCTAGGTTAAGTAAACTTTGGAAATCAAATCGCCTGAAATTACATAAAAAAAAATCAGACTATATATCAGTTTAGTGAGATCTGTGTTACTCTATGGATATGAGTCATGGTATGACAATAAAACACTCTCCAATAGATTTAGTAGATTTGAGAATATAGCCCTCAGAAGGATATTGGGAGTTAAATGTCAGAACAGATTAGAAATGAAACTATAAGAGATTACTCGAGTGCCATATGTGGATGAGATCATGATGAGGGGCAGATAGAGATGGTTTGTGCATGCTCTTCGCACCCCCCAAGAGAGATTAGTTCACCAAACGTTCAGCTGGGCTCCACAAGGCACTAGAAGAGTTGGAAGACCCAGGCCTACATGGCTGAGGACTATGAAGCGCGAAGTAGGAGATGATGAATGGGGAAGTATTGAATTAAAAGCTCAAGATAGAGACGACCAGCGAAATCTAACAGAGGCACTTTGGGTCAATAGTCGTAGGAGGAGATGATGGTGATGATGATGATGACAGAATGCTCTAGATATAAATTAATAAAGCTTCCTAGTGATGAAAATACAAATAAAATAAAATGAACAGTCAAAAATAGAAGATATGAATTTTACGTATTTTTTGTAAAATTTGTGATATTCAAAATCTTATAAAATTAGCATATTTTACACTCATTAAAATGAATATCTAAACATTGTCCAAGAGTATTTTTTATGAATACATACATACAGACATACATACATATACAAAACTCACATACAAACATATTTATTATGTGTGTATATACAGTATATATATATTATATATATTATATATTATATATTATATATTATATATATATATATATGTGTGTGTGTGTGTGTGTGTTTATGTATATAATTAAACATGCAAGGGTCCGTGTTAAGACACTAAAAAATTACATTCTTGCCCAGGGAAACGAAAGCATAAATTCACAATAATACAAACCCCGAATAAAAGAAAATGAAAAGAGATGTTGAACGCAGCAAAGAGTTAATATTACGTATAAACCACTACACAGACACAAAAAAAAAAATGAAATATTGATCATAGAGAGAAAAAATCAGCGAAAACATTAATGATTTCACCAATAGGATAATTGCAATGCAACACAAAATGAATATTCAAATATTAAAATATCGAATGCCAAATCAAAATAACAAAGATCTAAATCAAAGATTAAAGATAAGCAATGTAAAATATTGATAAGATAATACAACTAGTGACGCATTGCCAGATGACATTTGCCTCAGTCGAGACTCGACACACAATGAACTTGTGAGTCACCAGGTTTTGTAAAAACTGGCATCACAGGATTTCAGGAAACAAAGGTCATCGTTACGTAAATGGAATTGGAAACAGAAAGTAAAAACAGCTTGCTGACAAAGTCAAACGTACAGAAAAAAAAAAAAAAAACGTATAATGTTACCCTCATAAATCCATACTTTGTATTGCTACCTGGAAAACCAGATCATTATAGTTCTAATCAGGATGATGTTTCTTTTTATGTTCGAGAGATAATGCCCCGGAGATATACATTCATGTTCGGGGTTTCTGATATATCAATAGCGTAAATTTGTCTACATTAATGATTGGGTTGTGTGAGAGAGAGAGAGAGAGAGAGAGAGAGAGAGAGAGAGAGAGAGAGAGAGAGAGAGAGAGAGAGAGAGAGAGAGAGATTCATTTAAAGAATGATTTATCACTACCTTCCTCAAGTACGTATACTGTATATAAAGCAACCAACAATTTGGATGATGTTTAGTACACATAGATATGTAAAGTTTAAAATCCAGAGCAGTATTTATTATTATTATTATTATTATTATTACTATTATTATTATTACTTGCTAAGCTACAACCCTAGCTGGAAAAGCAGGATGCTATAAGCCCAGAGGCTCCAACAGGGAAAATAGCTCAGTGAGGAAAGGAAACAAGGAAAAATAAAATATTTTAAGAACAGCAACAATATTAAAATAAATATCACTTTATAAACTACAAAAACTTTGACAAAACAAGAGGAAGAGAAATAAGATATAAGATAGAACAGTGTGCCCGAGTGTACCCTCAAGCAAGAGAACTCTAACCCAAGACAGTGGAAGACCATGGTACAGAGGCTATGGCAATACCCATTAATAGAGAACAATGGTTTGATTTTGGAGTGTCCTTCTCCTAGAAGAGCTGCTTACCATAGCTAAAGAGTCTCTTCTACCCTTACCAAAAGGAAAGTGGCCACTGAACAAATAAAGTGCAGTAAGAAGAATTGTTTGATGATCTGTGTTGTCAGGTGTATGAGGACAGAGGAGAATGTGTAAAGAATAAGCCAGACTATTCGGTGTGTGTGTGTGTGTGTGTAGGCAAAGGGAAAATGAACCGTAACCAGAGAGAAGGATCCAATGTGGTACTGTCTGGCCAGTCAAAAGACCCCATAATTCTCTAGTGGTAGTATTTCAACGGGTGGCTGGTGCCCTAGCCAACCTATTACCTACTACCTTCTGTGTTATTTCCAGATAAATTTGATCACAGCAATTGGCAGTAGTTATTTTATGGATAATGGTCATAACAATAGGTAATGATAACCTTAAACAAGTTCCTGATAACATTGAAAATTCCTCCTGCTCTATTTATTTGAGGGGTAGATGGAGATGGTTTGGACATGCTCTTCGCACTCCCCAAGGTAGAATAGTTCACCAACCTTACAACTGGGCTCTAAAAGGCACTAGAAGTGTTGGAAGACCCAGGCCAACATGACTGAGGACTATGAAGCGTGAAGTAGGAGATGATGAATGGAGAAGTATTGACTTGAAAGCTCATGAGAGAGACGACTGGCGAAATCTAACTCAGGTCCTTTGCGTCAACAGGCGGAGATGATGATGATGATGATGATGATATGTAGATAATTGACATCGCAAAATCTATTGATCATTGCATAACCTAGGATGTGTTGGCGGCAACAAAACAATGTGCATTTATCAATGCCATTATCACGAATGTATTAATACTAAGGACTACGATGATGCTGTGATCAATGATCGTTACAATAATAATCTCATAGGAATAGCTAATATTTACAACGAGACGAAAGCTCTATCCTTTACGACTTCACCTAACAAATATCTATCAAAAAGCTCTTAAAGAGGAACAGCCAAGACCGCGTTCTAACCTAGGTCACGGTGAGAAAAATAACCCAGTGAGGGAAGAAAAGACACGAACTAAGACTAACGTTGCAGCAAAGTACTAAGAGCCTCGAGGCTTGCCAGTTCCGGCCGGTGAAAGAGAAAGAAATAAGTTCTTTCTCTTTTTCTTTTATGTTTTTTTTTTATTATTTTCTCTTCTCTCTTTACACATTGCTTTCTTCCCCGACATTTGACGGGGGGGGGGGGGGATAAAATGAAGCCAAATAATTAAACAACAACTGATAATTAACAACAGAGAACAATTAAACATTGCACAGACAGACAGACAGACAGACAGACAGACATACCTGAATATAAACGTCGCAGGCTGAATAAAACAAATTCACTGTAAGATGAATAATCAAACTTCAATTAGAATACAATACCCAACAACAATAGAAAACCAATATCGCTCTCAAAACCATTTTCCCTTGAACATTTTACCTCAATATACTCAAAGGCTAGCCGCGGAACTAAGGAAAAATCGTAATCAAAAGTTCATTTGTTCCTGCAAATGTTATTTTTTCATTCGTCGTATACACTGTAACGAAAAATCAGCTATTTCATTGTGATCCTGAAATTTGCTTGGGAATTATCGTTTTAACAATACACCTCACAAAAACATTTTCAAATATCATTTCTCCTTTATCTGGAAAATTATGAATAAAACTACCTTTTTCTTGATATTATAATGTTCTTTATAAAGATACAGGCACGGAACATAAAATTCCAGTAAGCTGTATCTCTCTAAATGTTCATTGATTATGTTAAACTACACGATAACATCTCTATATATTACTTAATGACACAATCACGTGTAAGAGAACAAGCGCTTATAAAAGGCACCTCAAACTTTGCCCTAATGAAGTTCGGCATGGCTTCGTAGACGGGTCTACACAATAACTTGACTATCGCCGAAGTGGCCATAGGGGATCCTCTTGTGCCCCCCACGGCCGACATTAAATTGAACAAGGTCTGTCGGCACTAAATTCTACGATTCAAGGGTGATCTGGGACTAAGGAAAAATGGTCCCCCAATTTATTGGTCCCAATCTGAGCGTCCTCCTTCCTAGTAAGGAGGACTTCGCAAAATCCCTTGACTTCCATGAAGCCCTCAAACTCCCTAGGGTAAACTTCCAAAAAGGGACTAGACTCTTTGGACAAAGTAGAACCACCTTCAGTACCTTACTCATTGACTCAGATTCTAATTTCACGACTTTGACTAAGAAGGGAATTTTCTGGCCAGGCGTTAGCACTCCAACCACTGAAGCATTAAGCAAACTGTGGTCGAAAAGTAAACCTCCAGCATTTGATATTGCTTCTGGTAAAGTATTGAGAACAGCCTTGTATGGCATCAGAACAATCTCCTTCAGGGTTAGCTGGTAATATAGCCTAAAAGATGAATCTTGAGCCTGTAAATGCGACTAGGTTTTCAAATTCAATATCATCGACTGAGAAATCCGTTATATATATATATATATATATATATATATATATATATATATATATATATATATATATATATATATATATATATATGTATATGCCTAAAAACATTCGACTCGGGCCAAAATGTGCATCCGTCACAGGATTGCCAAGGGTTACCCACAATTTCTCCTTCCTTAATATCCATGGCAGGAGTCCCCTCTGGTGCATCCCCCAACACTACCAAGCCTTCAATACTTGCAATGGAAGGAAAGACTCCTATTGGACCTTTCCTTGGAAGATGGGAACCAAAGGCCCAGCAGCAGTCATAGCTAAATCTGCAGGAAAGAGGCCGCCCAAGAGATTTCCATTAAAGCTGGTAACCCAAAGGCCTAGCAACACTCGAATCCAAAGGGCTGGAAGAAAGAACATCCATAGGAGCCTTCCTTGGAAGCTGGTAACCCGAAGGCCCAGCCACAGCCGGACCTTTGAGGAACTCAACAGAAAGGCTTCCTCCTCTGCAGAGTCTATGTCATCCTCATATCCAAAGTCAACATTTTTGATATGGGCCCAGTTCACTAAAACCCCATTTCAGAAACCTGTAACCGCTGAAACTGGGATATCAATACTAATAAGATCTCAGAGATTGTTGCTGGGCAAATTTTCAGCAGACCCTGCAATCTTAATAAATCCTTTCACCCACATACAAAAAAGAAAAACGGCATTGACTTTTCGATGTTCCCCTTAGGGATCCACATTCCGTGCAAAAT
>NC_090742.1:71373236-71378236 GCF_036898095.1 Palaemon carinicauda | reverse complement strand
TGAACAATTACAGTACAGTAACCCCTTGGGTGATGAAGAATTGTTTGGTAATCTGTGTTGTCAGGTGTATGAGGATAGAGGAGAATATGTAAAGAATATGCCAGACTATTCAGTGTGTATGTAGGCAAAGGGAAAATGAACCGTAACCAGAGAGGAGGATCCAATGTAGTACTGTCTGGCCAGTCAAAAGACCCCATAACTCTCTAGCGGTAGTATCTCAACGGGTGGCTGGTGCCCTGGCCAACCTACTACCTATCAAATTAAGAATATAAGCCTAAAGAAAGAATATAAGGCTAAAGAAAGAATATAAGGCTATAGAAAGAATATGAGGCTAAAGAAAGAATATGAGGCTAAAGAGAGAATATAAGGCTAAAGAAAGAATAAAAGGCTAAAGAAAGAATATGAGGCTAAAGAGAGAGTATAAGGCTAAAGAAAGAATATGAGGCTATAGAAAGAATATGAGGCTAAAGAAAGAATATGAGGCTAAAGAGAGAATATAAGGCTAAAGAAAGAATAAAAGGCTAAAGAAAGAATATGAGGCTAAAGAGAGAATATAAAGCTAAAGAAAGAATATGAGGCTATAGAAAGAATATGAGGCTAAAGAAAGAATATGAGGCTAAAGAGAGAATATAAGGCTAAAGAAAGAATAAAAGGCTAAAGAAAGAATATGAGGCTAAAGAGAGAGTATAAGGCTAAAGAAAGAATATGAGGCTAAAGAGAGTATATAAGGCTAAAGAAAGAATATAAGGCTAACGAAAGAATATAAGAGAATATAAGCCTAAAGAGAGAATATAAGGCTAAAGAGAGAATATGACGCTAAAGAGAAAATATAAGCCTAAAGAGAGTATATAAGGCTAAAGAGAGAATATGAGGCTAAAGAGAGAATATAAGGCTAAAGAAAGAATATGAGGCTAAAGAGAGAATATAAAGCTAAAGAAATAATATGAGGCTAAAGAAAGAATATAAGGCTAAAGAAATAATATGAGGCTAAAGAGAGAATATAAGGCTAAAGAAAAAATATGAGGCTAAAGAAAGAATATAAGGCTAAAGAAAGAATATAAAGCTAAAGAAAGAATATGAGGCTAAAGAGAGAATATAAGGCTAAAGAAAGAATATAAAGCTAAAGATAGAATATGAGGCTAAAGAAAGAATATAAGGCTAAAGATAGAATATGAGGCTAAAGAAAGAATATAAGGCTAAAGAAAGAATATAAGGCTAAAGAGAGAATATAAGGCTAAAGAAAGAATATAAGGCTAAAGATAGAATATGAGGCTAAAGAAAGAATATAAGGCTAAAGAGAGAATATAAGGCTAAAGAAAGAATATAAGGCTAAAGAGAGAATATAAGGCTAAAGAAAGAATATAAGGCTAAAGAAAGAATATAAGGCTAAAGATAGAATATGAGGCTAAAGAAAGAATATGAGGCTAAAGAGAGAATATAAGGCTAAAGAAAGAATATAAGGCTAAAGAAAGAATATAAGGCTAAAGAGAGAATATAAGGCTAAAGAAAGACTATGAGGCTAAAGAGAGAATATAAGGCTAAAGAAAGACTATGAGGCTAAAGAGAGAATATAAGGCTAAAGAAAGAATATAAGGCTAAAGAAAGAATATAAGGCTAAAGAAAGACTATGAGGCTAAAGAGAGAATATAAGGCTAAAGAGAGAATATAAAGCTAAAGTAAGAATGTAAGGCTAAAGCAAAAATATAAGGCTAAAGAGAGAATATAAGGCTAAAGAAAGAATATGAGGCTAAAGAAAGAATATAAGGCTAAAGAGAGAATATAAAGCTAAAGAAAGAATATGTGGCTAAAGAGAGAATATAAGGCTAAAGAGAGAATATAAGGCTAAAGCAAGAATATACGGCTAAAGCAAGAATAAAAGGCTAAAGAGAGAATATAAGGCTAAAGAAAGAATATAAGGCTAAAGATGGTGTAGGCTACTAGATTTTAGGAACTACTCGTTACAAGATTAGTTAGCATACAAGGTTAGGCGTATTGTTGGATTTTCACTGAGAAAGATGACAGAATGACTAATAGAGGGAAAGATCAACTTGCGTTTATACAAGAGAACATGAGTGATGAATATCAAGTTATGAAAGACTAATGCTCGAGATTTAAAATTAAAGAGAAAGAGAACCCCGTAAGTGGAATAAATGAAGGTAGCAAATGCTTAGGACAGAGTCGCAGGGGAGGCCATGTAGAGGATATTGAGAATATCTGGTACAGGAAATTAGATGTTTGGTACGACTGTGTTCTTTGTCAGAAGCAGAGCTCATAAGAATTTGCAGATGGAGATACATTGGTTAGGGTGTGTTATGTGTTCGTGAGTGTTTATCTTTATTGAGAGAAAAAGAAATAACTAATACAAAGGACATCAAATATTGGATGCAAATTTGTGGGAGAGGAAATGGGTTAAGATTAAATTGAAGAAGGGGTGATGCTTGCAGATAATGAAGAGGTTATGCGGGAAGGTGAAGAGTAACTACAACATCTGGAGAAAGTTTTCAAGTTTCTTGAAGTGGGAAATTAGATGTTTTCAAGTTTCTTGGAGTGGGAAATTAGATGTGAACAAGAATAAGGCCACGGGGATAATTGGAAACCAGAAAGACTGAACAAAAAATAATATAATATTGGAAAGTTTTCATTCGTAAAAGTCTTTGGGAATAAATTAAACAAATGATAGTATGGTAATGACAGTAGAGAATCAATGTGTTTGTGTACGTGTATGTGTGTATATATATCTTTCCGGTCACGCTGAGCGGCATTGGCAGACGTCAAACTAATCCGCATCTCCCCGTCCCTCAGGTAGGGTGAGAAGGAATAGTCATAGCCTGGTTCGAGTTGGTACCCAGAGAGATACATTTGGAAACAACAACTGCCGTGTTGTAGTTAGCAGAGGGGGAATGGGTGGGAAGGTTTGAATCTGTGTGTGAGGGTGTGTCTGCATATCTATATAGATATTTGCCTGTCTTTTTTGACGGATCGCGTACACTAGTACATAGACAATTAGATATATAGATGGCTTTTCGAGTACTAACTAAATATTACTTTAGGTTCAATTACATCTTAAATACCTTAAAGTCTTAAAAACCAGAATCGGAAACAACAAAATAACAAACATCTTTGCTACTAGAAAATGAAATTTTCCTTCTCTGTACTTTTACTTCGCCACTATCCACGGACCTGCTTGATTATCACCGATCCGTCTTACTGGCCGACACCAAAGAGGCAGAGTTATAATGGTCTCGGGAACTCGAGAGAGCGACCATCAAACACACTGCTCCATCAGCAGTCTTTTAATTTGTCTCTTTATTGGACTCTGGGGTTTATATGGGCACCATTTTGACCAGCCTGTTGGCACTTTTACAATAAGAAATAATAAGTGAATAGAACTGGAACGAGAGAATAATCTGTTAATGAAATGTCAGTATTGTAAAAAAAAGGGAGACTTCAAGATAAGTAAATAAAACTGGAACGAGAGAATAATCTGCTAATGAAATGTTAGTATTGCAAAAAAAGGGAGACTTCAATTTCATTGAAAACCAAAGGCTTTAAAGAAATTTAAAGAACTTAATTTCATATTTGTCAGTGAGATATTAGCATTGCAAAAAAGAGGGAATTTTAATTTCAAAGAAAACCAGAAGCTCTAGAAATTGCAAATAATCTAATCCCATAATTGCCAGTACAATTTTATCATTGGAAATAAAGGGAATTTCAATTTCATTGAAAACCAAAGGCTTTGAAAAAATGTAAAGATTTTAATTACATAATTGCCTCAGATGTTAGGATTGCAAAAATGGGGAATTCTAATTTCATAGAAAACCAAAGGTTCTAGAAATTTAAAATAATTTAATCCCATGATTGTCAGTACAATTTCATCATTGCAAATAAGGGAAATTTCAATGTCAGTAAAAATCAAGGGGTTCAAAACCTTGCAAAGAATTTAATTCCATAATTGCCAGTAAAATTTCTTCATTGGAAATAAGGGGAATTTCAATTTCAATGATAACCAAAGGCTCTATAAACTTGAAAAAAAAAATGATTTCATAATTGTCAGACTAGCAGGAATTTCTAAATACAATGTTATCTGTCACTAATTTTACAAAAAAATTAAAAAATAGCTTAAAAACTGTTCATGGCAAATGAAAATCAGAAACTTCATGCATTCAACAGCATTTTATAAACGTCAAATTTATGTCCTTCAAATATCATTTATAATATTTTAAAAAAGTCAGTTTACCGACTAATCAAAATAGACTGGCAGCTGGCATTTCTAGCTGCTTAATTATTAATCTGATCTGTCACACCAGTTCCAATGATCTGACGCAAAAATGATGAAGGAAATTTAATAATTAAAAAAAGAAAAAATCAATGTACCAAATTAGAATTTTTGTAATAATGTACAGATGTGGAAAAACGTATGATAATAATATTAATAACAATAATAATAATAATAATAATAATAATAATAATAACAGTTCATTTCCCACTACTCATGGCTTTGGAATTCTACCCATTCTTCCGTTTTTAGTCACTTCTATCCCCCTTCAGGACGAGTGTCCATCTCTTTCTTTGAGATTTTGCTCTTCCATTTTCCTTCAATTGCTTATCTTCTCTAATATGACAGAACTATGGTTATGTCAAAAAGCGTCACAATATACAGTGTATATATATATATATATATATATATATATATATATATATATATATATACACACATATATTATATATATTATACATATATATAATTATATATATTATACATATATATTTAATTATATATACCTATATATATGTATATATATATATAATTATATATATTATACATATATATAATTATATATACCTATATATATGTGTGTATATATATATATATATATATATATATATATATATATATATATATATATATATATATATATATATATATATATATATATATATATATATATATACATATATATATATATATATATATACACACAGTATATCACTTCATTCAG
>NC_090742.1:71355736-71363236 GCF_036898095.1 Palaemon carinicauda | reverse complement strand
CATCTTGCTTTTCCAACTAGGGTTGTAGCTTGGCTAGCAATAATAATAATAATTCAGCAGGTGCTTCTTCCAGTAATGAAATAATATCCGTTAAAATTGTTAAATCTATGAACTTTTTGATTTACAGTAGACTTCTGTAAACAAGCTTTCAACTATAAGCAATTACAAAACTGTGAGTAATATCTAAATATATCACCAAGTCTACACACAAAGATCATATAAATTTATATATGTCTATTTATATATATATAGCTATATATGATATATATAAATAATATATATATAGCTATATATAATATATACAAATAATATATATATATATATATATAGCTATATATAATATATATAAATAATAATATATATATATATATATATATATATAAATATATATATATATACTTACATACATACATATATATATATATATATATATATATATATATATATATATATATACTGTATATATATACATATATATATATGTATATATATATATTGTATATATATATATATATGTGTGTATATGTATATATATGTATATATACATACACACATGCATATAAATAGATAGATAGATAGATAGATATAGATAGATAGATAGGTAGATAGATAAAAACTGTGGTCTTAAGGGAAAACACACTAATTAGAAACGGAAAAAGCAAAGGTGTTTAACCACACTTTCTTTCCCTAAACTGTACACGTCTATTTTTTCATTACATCATTAGTTACTACCCATTACTACTGTATCTTATCACAAATAAAATGAGGTCGATAGCAACCTCCATGAACGATGAAATTTTTGAAAAATAATATATGTATGTATGTATATATGTATATATATATATATATATATATATATATATATATATATATATATAAAATAAATATTGTTCTATGAAATATATATATATATATATATATACATATATATATATATACAGGTATATATATATATATATATATATATATATATATATAAACATCATTACATGAAAAATAATATATATAAATATTACATGAAAAATAATATATGTAAATATTATCATATGATATATAATATTTATAAATAATACTATGTTAGACACTGAGTGAAGAGACTTGACTCCCATACTAGTTTCTCTTTATGATCATGAAATCTTTAATTATGAAAAAAAAAAAAAAATTCATGATGATGAATCACCCATATTTTTGGTCACGGGGAAATGGATTTTGCAAACCCACATACCTTACAAATAATTTACTGAAGAAGTGTAAGAAATACTCATAATAGAGACCTACAGTTGGGTTAGTATATAGTTCTTACTAGGATTCACATCTAGCTCCGTTGCAGCTTTAAAACGATATTTGAGAATGGTGCCATAATTACATGGGTTGGGTTCCAAAGACTCGGAACACAATATTCAAAGTATCTCTCACTCTCTCTCTCTCTCTCTCTCTCTCTCTCTCTCTCTCTCTCTCTCTCTCTCTCTCTCTCTCTCAGGCGAACCTTAGGTGTTCTCTTGCTTGAGGGTAGACTCGGGCACGCTATATATGTAATTTCTCCCTTTTATTATTTGTTATAATTTTTATAGATTATATAGGAAATATTCATGTCAATGCTGTTGCTATTCTTAAAATATTTTATTTTTCCTTTTTTCCTTTCCTCGCTGGGCTTATAGCATCCTGCTTTTCCAACTAGGGTTGTAACTTGGCAAGTAATAATAATAATAATAATAATAATAATAATAATAATAATAATAATAATAGGATACCTCAAAATCTCAGCATCCTATAGCATCGATACCCAGCAGTATCATCTATTAGGATAATTGACAACCAGGAGTAATTAATCAGCATCTCCCCGACTGATTTACCATTTTTCTTTTTTCAAATATCAATAAATATACATAAATATACACCTAACTGAATAAGTATATCCACATACATACATAAATGTATCTAGAAAAACATGCTTTTATCATTTTATTTGAAATATATATTCATAAAAAAGTCTCCCGCACACAGGTTGCTCTAAATAATCCTCTTATAATGGCATAAAATGACCTTTATCTTCTTTCCCAATATTACTGTCGGGAAAAAAAAAAAAATAATAATCAATTAATTCACGTCTCATTTTACTCGCCTGTTTCGTAAAATTTTTCTGTTAAGGATTATTATTATTATTAGAAAAAAAAAAATTAAAACCTTCGATTTCTCTCCAATTTTCTTCTTTGTCTTACTTTTTTTTTATTGACCATCAATTTCAATCATCATAGTCTAAATCAGATAAAGCACAAAATATCAAGTGAACACTAACCCTTGAAAAAAACACGATACAATACTTAGCTACTTAATTCATGAAAATTACACCTAACTTTTGTAATTTGTTACTAGCAAAGGCTTATGTAAATTCGGAAAAAAATGTTAACCAGCAGTGTAACTTGATAACCATGTGGCCTTAGAATAAAAAAAGGGAACTATGAGAAGGTATTTGCATACTTTGTACGAATAATCGAAGGAGGGCATAGATGGAGACTAAGAGAATAGGAAATTAAGTTATCAGATTATTTAGAAACCTGCAGGAGGCTCTTTTCACAAGGACACTATCAATTCTATGCATTTAAAAGTACTCTAGAATCTAATACTGATTATCAATTCATATGTACTATTATTATTATTATTATTATTATTATTATTATTATTATTGCTTGCTAAGCTACAACCCTAGTTGGAAAAGCATGATACTATAAGCCCAGGGGCCCCAACAGGGAAAATAGCCTAGTGAGAAAAGGAAACAAGGAAAAATAAAATATTCTAAGAGCAGTAACGACATTAAAATAAATATCTCCTATATAAACTATACAAACTTTAACAAAACAAGAAGAAGAGAAATCAGGTAGAATAGTGTTCCCGAGTGTACCCTCAAGCAAGAGAACTCTAACCCAAGACAGTGGAAGACCATGGTACAGAGGCTATGGTACTACCCAAGACTCCACACGTTAACAGTCCTTTATCTTATTCATTTTCATAGCAATTCAATACATAATTAATTACTTTGATTCTGTACTTGCACGTGTGTAAAATGGTTTAAAAATAAATTAACTATATTCAATATATAAGGAAACTTAACAAACAAAATAATATTGGATGGAAAACCTGATAAATATCTGATTACCGCCTGACTAACTTAATTAATATAATTCTCATTATAACGGTGCACTCATACTGAAACACAAAGACATTATTTTTTTCTTTTAAATCGGGAGAGTATATCCCGTAGGGTGAACATGCAGCCATTTTCAGGTGTTGTAAAATTCACTAGATAATTACGATAGTAAACTGCCGGTGCCAGTACAAGTGTACTTTCTTGCATATACATTTTTACAATAATTATTTTAGTGTGACAGTACGCATATCCATATTGAATAAGGCCAAATTCCACTGTCTTGGGTTAGAGTTCTCTTGCTTGAGGGTACACCCGGGCACACGATTCTATCTAATTTCACTTCCTCTTGTTTTGTTAAAGTATTTATAGTTTATATCGGAAATATTTATTCTAATATTATCACTGTTTTTAAAATATTCAATTTTTCCTTGTTTTCTTTCCTTACTGGGCTATTTTCCCTGTTGGGGGCCCCTAGGCTTATAGCATCTTGCTTTTCCAACTAGGGTTGTAGCTTAGCAATTAATAATAATAATTCCGTAGTTTATCAATAAGAAATTAATACAATGCCGATATATATTAAAAGCGACAACTAAACAGAGAAGTACATGAAAACGCGGGTAAATAAACAAATTACATCTTAAATAATGAATGAAAATAATTAAAAAAGTTATAGAATACGAAATCCATTCTTTAAGGCAGTATCACAACCTCTTTTGAACTTATGAACATCAACACTCATGTAACTGGCAGTTAAAACAATTAGTCCTCAGATTTCCAGTAAAAGCAAGTGAGAAATCAGTGTTCCAGAACAGTGCGGCACCGTAACACTTCTGCATAATAAATTTACTTATGATATAAACCTTAACTCATTACTTTTTTTTTTTTTTGGGGGGGGGGGGGGCGATCTAGGCCCGATATATACATAACTCCAGTAATGGTATGGCAAAAGAATAACAGTGTAGTATGTATGCAATAACTTCATTTTAGTACCTAAAATGGTTGACTATCATTACTTTTTTTTTTTTTTTTACTAGGATTGCATCAATTTGATTGATGCTATAGTCAAGTATTTTCAAATGCTAAGAATTCTTTAATACTTCGCTACCAATGAACAACGGACTCTGTTAAAAGATCAGTTTAGATATTTGGTCCAATGCTTAACCAATCACAGTTACTGGTCTATCACAAGCATGCAAGCCCCTCCACAATGCTTGTCAACAAATACATACACACACACACACACACACACACACACACAAAATAACCTCCAGCCACTTTCAGTTCTGATCTATCACAAGCTTGCAAGACTCTCCACAATTCTTGCCAATACACACACACATACATACACACACACATACAAACACACACACAAAGTAACCTCCAGCAACTTTCCCATGCGTAGATGTATGTTGGATTTGTGAAATTCGTTGTGGTCTTAACTACCATACCTGTTACGTTATTCGTTCTGCCTTATGTGTAGGGTAAGTATTTGCAATGGTATTCAAGGGTAAACAGACACATATGTGAGTATTTTATTTTTCATCAAAACATATAGCCTGGGTAATTTCAGAATAAGAATAAAACACTGATTAATTCACGATATTTTGTAAACTGAAGAGGATTATGGTATAAGCCTCAGAATCATATAAACGCTACAGTTTACTTTATTCTTATGTTAAAGATGATTCGGGTCTCGTTTAATTACAGTTTTTACATATAAGTAACGTAGAAATTTGGTGTCCTAACTATTCATATGACTTATATAATGCAGTGAAATTGCCTTAATTTTGCCAAAGAATCCTCTTGAGGCCCTTTGCGTCGATAGGCCTAAGAGGAGAAGATGATGATGATGCATAATGGAGAGATGCCTTAAACTGTTATTCGTAACATCATAACATCAATGTAACAACGTAACAAGCGTTATTTGTTATTCTCATTACAATCAAGTAACGAATGTGACTTGACTTAATCCCCATTCATTAGATTTAATGGAGATCAATCCCTTATAATGCTTTTTATCTGTATGCTTTATTTTCATTACTAATGCAAGGTTATTTTAGCTTTCCTGAAATAAATTGCGATTGACTGCGGGTCTAGGGTGAGTCTTGCCTATCAGGATGTATGTTAGATTTGTGAAATTCGTTGAGGTCATTACTATTTTTTTCTGCTATTCGCTTTGCCATATGTGTGAGGTAAGTATTTGTTACCGTATTCTACAGTAGACAGATATACATATACGTGTATTTTTTCCGCTATTCGCTTTGCCATATGTGTAAGGTAGGTATTTGTTACCGTATTCTAGAGTAGACAGACATACATATGCGTGTATTTTTTCTGCTATTCGCTTTGCCATGTGTGTAAGGTAGTTATTTTTTATCGTATTTTACAGTAGACAGACATACATATGCGTGTATTTTTTCTGTTATTCGCTTTGCCATATGTGTAAGGTAGGTATTTGTTACTGTATTTTACAGTAGACAGACATACATATGCGTGTATTTTTTCTGCTAATCGATTTGCCATATGTGTAAGGTAGGCATTTGTTACCGTATTCTATAGTAGACAGACATACATATGCGTGTATTTTTTCTGCTATTCGCTTTGCCATGTGTGTAAGGTAGTTATTTTTTATCGTATTTTACAGTAGACAGACATACATATGCGTGTATTTTTTCTGTTATTCGCTTTGCCATATGTGTAAGGTAGGTATTTGTTACTGTATTTTACAGTAGACAGACATACATATGCGTGTATTTTTTCTGCTAATCGATTTGCCATATGTGTAAGGTAGGCATTTGTTACCGTATTCTATAGTAGACAGACATACATATGCGTGTATTTTTTCTGCTATTCGCTTTGCAATATATGTAAGGTAAGTATTTGTTACCGTATTCTACAGTAGACAGACATACATAAGCGTGTATTTTTTTCTGCTATTCGCTTTGCCATATGTGTAAGGTAGGTATTTGTTACCGTATTCTAGAGTAAACAGACATACATATGCGTGTATTTTTTCTGCTATTAAATTTGCCTTGTGTGTACGGTAGGTCTATTTTACCGTATTTTACAGTAGACAGACATATATATGCGTGTATTTTTTCATCAAAACTTTTACCCTACAAATGAACAAATTGGGAAAAATAAAACACTGATCTGGTAAACTACAGAGGATTATCGTATAACACCCCCCCCCCCCCCCCGCGGAAACATAAACGCTATACAGTTCAGCCAATCTATAATCTTGTATAGTGCTTTATGAGAGACACGTGTACCCATAAGGATTATAACTGCTGAACAAACACAATCAGGCTGGTCTAATATTTACAATAAAACTTAGACGAATTCTTTATCTATCTAATTTTCCAAACTGCCTATGGATGCTTGGCTCAAGTTAAACATAAGCATGAACTTAATGTGTTTGTTTAAAAAGTGTTTTTCAAACGATGATTCTCGGGCCAAAGCATATTTTTGTGACAAACGGTAAGTTTTTCTATCTACTTTAAAAATCATGAATCAAACATGAAATAACATATCATGACATCGGGTACTGTACACATGTTTCAATGTAGCTAAAAAAAAAAAAAAAAAAAAAAATTATAAAATGATAAAAAAAAAATAAAAATTAAGGACTGCCAACGCAAGAGCCAGTGTTCCAGCGAAAGCCACCTATCTACTTATTTGATAATTAGTAATATGGTGGGATACTTCTAGTGAAATTTTACAAAATTGTAGAATAAAAGGTGTTCGGTACAAAAGGCAGAGCAGCCTATAATCATAAGGGTAAAAACTGTATATTTAGAATTCATTTCTAGTTAAAAAAATTAAGATTATGCATTAGAATTTGCAAATAAATAAAAGCTGCCTGTTAACGTAATTTCTAAAGAGTTCAAGAAAAAAAAATTATTTATAAAAGTCTTACAATGAAGTATCATAGAATTTAATCTCAAATGGTTCTTTTTCTGTTTAACAAAATGACGTACATCAATATTACACAAAAAAACCTTTGAACTGTCACATACTTATTGCAGCATGTAACTTCTTAAAAATTATCAGAAAAATTCACTTTTTCATATTTTGAAAATTACATAAGTTTATAGGTCAAAATAGTAATGCAAGAATTACAAGCCTTTAAAAAAGTAAACGAAGAATGTTGCTTGGCAATTGGACAGGTGAGGAATCCTACGCTCTATATTTTATCGTTTCGTCTCAAAACTTAGTTATCATATAGCCTGGCCAGAATTTTGAAGTCCCATAAATCTATCAATAGTTTTCATGAGCTACAAAACAGGATAAATATATTTTAGCCTTGAAATATATGTATGACATGTAAAAATTATGTCAAGGACAAAAACACC
>NC_090742.1:71338484-71355236 GCF_036898095.1 Palaemon carinicauda | reverse complement strand
TTCACCAATAGGATGATTGCAATGCAACACAAAATAAATATTCAAATTAAAATATCGAATGCCAAATCAAAATAACAAAAGATCTAAATCAAAGATTAAGATAAGCGATGTAAAATATTGATAAGATATACAACTCGTGACGCATTGCAGATGACATTTGCCTCAGTCGAGACTCTACACACAATGAACTTGTGAGTCACCCGGTTTTGTAAAAACTGGCATCACAGGATTTCAGGAAAAAAGGTCATCGTTACGTAAATGGAATTGGAAACAGAAAGTAAAAACTGCTTTCTGACAAAGTCAAACGTACAGAAAAAAAAAAAATCCTATAATGTTACCCTCATAAATCCATACTTGTATTGCTACCTGGAAAACCAGATCATTATAGTTCTAATCAGGATGATGTTTCTTTTTATGTTCGAGAGATAATGCCCCGGAGATATACATTCATGTTCGGGGTTTCTGATATATCAATATCGCAAATCTGTCTACATTAATGATTCGGTTGTTAGAGAGAGAGAGAGAGAGAGAGAGAGAGAGAGAGAGAGAGAGAGAGAGAGAGAGAGAGAGAGAGAGATTCATTTAAAGAATAATTTATCCTTACCGTCCTCAAGTACGTATACTGTATATAAAGCAACCAACAATTTGGATGATGTTTAGTACACATAGATATGTTAAGTTTAAAATCCAGAGCAGTATTTATTATTATTATTATTATTATTATTATTATTATTATTATTATTATTATTATTATTATTATTACTTGCTAAGCTACAACCCTAGTTGGAAAAGCAGGATGCTATAAGCCCAGGGGCTCCAACAAGGAAAATAGCTCAGTGAGGAAAGGAAACAAGGAAAAATTAAATATTTTAAGAACAGCAACAATATTAAAATAAATATCACTTTATAAAATATAAAAACTTTAACCAAACAAGAGGAAGAGAAATAAGATATAAGATAGAACAGTGCGCCCGAGTGTACCCTCAAGCAAGAGAACTCTAACCCAAGACAGTGGAAGACCATGGTACAGAGGCTATGGCACTACCCAAGACTAGAGAACAATGGTTTGATTTTGGAGTGTCCTTCTCCTAGAAGAGCTGCTTACCATAGCTAAAGAGTCTCTTCTACCCTTACCAAGAGGAAAGTAGCCACTGAACAATTACAGTGCAGTAAGAAGAATTGTTTGGTGATCTGTGTTGTCAGGTGTATGAGGACAGAGGAGAATATGTAAAGAATACGCCAGACTTCGGTGTGTGAGTGTGTAGGCAAAAGGAAAATGAACCGTAACCAGAGAGAAGGATCCAATGTGGTACTGTCTGGCCAGTCAAAATACCCATAACTCTCTAGTGGTAGTATTTCAACGGGTGGCTGGTGTCCTAGCCAACCTACTACCTACTACCTTCTGTGCTACTTCCAGATAAATTTGATCACAACAATTGGCAGTAGTTATTTTATGGATAATGGTCATAACAATGAGTAATGATAACCTTAAACAAGTTCCTGATAACATTGAAAATTCCTCCTGCTCTATGTAGGTGAAGGGTAGATGGAGATGGTTTGGACATGCTCTTCGCACTCCCCAAGATAGAATAGTTCACCAAAATTACAACTGGGCTCTAAAAGGCACTAGAAGTGTTGAAAGACCCAGGCCTACATGATTGAGGACTATGAAGCGTGAAGTAGGAGATGATGAATGGAGAAGTATTGACTTGAAAGCTCAAGAGAGAGACGACTGCCGAAATCTAACTCAGGTCCTTTGCGTCAATAGGCGGAGATGATGATGATATGTAGATAAGTGACATCGCAATATCTATTGATCATTGTATAACCTAGGATGAATTGGTGGCAACAAAACAATGTGCATTTATCAATACCATTATTACGAATGTATTAATGCTAAGGACTATAATGATGCTGTGATCAATGATCGTTACAATAATAATCTCATACGAATAGCTAATATTTACAAAGTAGACGAAAGCTCTACCCTTTACGACTCCACTTAACAAATGTCTATCAGAAAGCTCTTAAAGAGGAACAGCCAAGACCGCGTTCTAACCTAGGTCACGGTGAGAAAAATAACCCAGTGAGGGAAGAAAAGACACGAACTAAGACTAACGTTGCAGCAAAGTACTAAGAGCCTCGAGGCTTGCCAGTTCCGGCCGATGAAAGAGAAAGAAATAAGATTTTTTTCTCTTTTTCTTTGATGATTTTATTTTTATCATTTTCTCTTCTCTCTTTACACATTGCTTTCTTCCCCGACATTTGACGGGGGGGGGGGGATTATAATGAAGCCGAGTAATTAAACAGCAATTGATAATTAACAACTGAGCACAAATAAACATTGCACAGACAGACAGACAGACCTGAATATAAACGTCGCAGGCTGAATAAAACAAATTCACTGTAAGATGAATAATCAAACTTCAATTAGAATACAATACCCAACAACAATAGAAAACCAATATCGCTCTCAAAACCATTTTCCCTTGAACATTTTACCTCAACATACTCAAAGGCTAGCCGCAGAACTAAAGAAAAATCGTAATCAAAAGTTTATTTGTTCCTACAAATGTTATTTTTTCATTCATTGTATACTCGGTAACGAAAAATCAGCTATTTCATTGTGATTCTGAAATTTTCTTGGGAATTATTGCTTTAACAATAAACCTCACTAAAGCATTTTCAAATATCATTTCTCCTTTATCTGGAAAATTGTAAACAAAAAGTCTAAATGCTATGATGTCCTTTATAAAGAAACCGGGACGAAAAAACAATCCAGTAAGTTGTATATTTCTCAATTGTTCAATAATTATGTTAAACTAGACGGAAACGTCTCTACATAATACTCAATGACACAATCACGTGTAAGAGGACACGCGCTTATAGAAGGCACCTCGAACTTTACCCTAATAAAGTTCGGCGTGATTTCGTAGACGGACAATAACTTGATTATCGCCGAAGTAGACATACGGGATCCTCTTGTACCTGTGTAAAATTGGTCCACTCCTAACAAAGTGAAAATTTTCTAGGGTCCCAAGCCCTTCCCAAATCAATAGAACAATCACAATGTACCCGACATCAATCGTGACCCCCTTTCAGTTAGTCAGGTTATCAAATCCTACCTGGATGCATATAGACCTAATTCCACTCATTCGTAATAGGAATATTTCAAATGTAAACTCGCATTATAAACTCCCGTTAGAAGGAGTAGGAAATCTCCTAACTCTTCCCTAAATGATAACCAGTCTAGGAAAGACTCACAACACAAATACCCACTTATCCAAGATATAATTTAATGACACATGTGACAATCCACCTAGACCCAATCTCGAATAACCTCATGGTTTACTAGGCCAAAGGTTATAGGAACAGGACTAAGTAAGGCTATCCACTCTTAAAATAGGAATATATTTACATAACATGCGATTCTGTCTCTCTACTTTCCTTCCAATATCCATATGAGATGAATATGGAAGGATAATTTACCTGTAAGAACACCTGACCGCGGTTAGTCCCTCTCCCCCCATCTCATGGTCATATAAACCAACTTTAAGAGGACAGAAACATCTCCCAAGCCCTTAATATATTAAGTATTCCAATACAATCATGATGAGTGACTGCCATAAAAGTAGATTTAAGGAATAGTTGTAATAGGAATCAACGCTATCGTGGATGGTCTTATTGAAGTCCCTGTTCTAGCCTTTAACAATTAAGACCACATGGAGACCACACAGCACTCTCACTCTACATTAAGTTTTTCCACTATCAAAGCTACTTAATTGGATCTGTAAAAATAGTTAAACTATGAATGTTTTTGTACTATACAAAGACGACTTTGTCCTTTCACTAAATTCTTGTTTTTCCGAGTATAAAGTATATATTAATATATATATATATATATATATATATATATATATATATATATATATATATATATATATATATATGTATATATATACATGTGTATATAAATATATATATATATACATATATATATATATATATATATATATATATATATATATATATATATATATATATATATATATATATATATGGATAAATATCAACACAATATCGTGCTCAAATAGAAATAAATGTCTACCTCATACTTGGGATCGAACCCTAGCCCCTTCTAATGAAATGTACTGTTACAAGAAGGAAATTGTAGAAATACCTATATACTGTAGGAGTCACACATTTTAATATGCAATGCCATCTGTTTAATATACGCAATATATCTCATCTACAGATTCTCATTATACTACTAATCCTCCTCCTCCTCCTCCTCCTCCTCCTATTAATACTACTACTTCTTCTACTAACAACAACAACAACCACAACAACAACATGAACAACAACAACACCAACAATAATAAATAATAATCAGATATAAATGATTAATTATCACTATTACCATAATTCAAAATAATAATAATAAAGCTAATAATAAAAAATAATATTAGTAGCAACAGCAATACAATCAGTGAGAATCAAGACAATTATGGTAGAGGTAAAATAATCATAATAACCCAGACAGAATGTAAGTAACATTACCAAGAATGATAATTCAAACTGCAAAAGGCAGCCTCATAAAGTCATCCTGAAAGTGGAGCCAACAATAACAATAATTGTCGCTGCTTGAGCCGTGAATATACTGAATAATTCTCAAGAACACATACACAGGCTTCCTCCGAGCCTGAGGGAGATCTTGAATGAGCTTGGAAACCCGGGCAGAATTACGCCGAATTAGGCCATAAACCCCGTTATAGAAGACAGACAAATGCTTTTTGGTACTGACTATTTCTTGATGATATACTTCTCTGAAGAAATCCACTGATGATAATGCGAAAGTGGATTGAAGGATTATTGATTACTATTGCACACAACCCGGCAAAAATTAGTTCTAAATACACACTCACACGCATCCCCCCTCTCACCGGGGTATGGCTATTTCCTCTCCGCCTACCCGAGGGACTGAGAGAGAGCTGAGCGCTTGGAGGAATATTGGGAGTATGATTGAAGATATATATATATATATATATATATATATATATATATATATATATATATATATATATATACATACATATATATATGAATGTATATATGTGTATACACACACCCATATATATATATATATATATATATATATATATATATATATATATATATATATATATATATATATATATATATATATATATATATATATATATATATAGCCAGACACTTGGTCTTTATTATATAGAGGAAATAATAATAAAAAGACGTGTTTGATTATGATGATGATGATGAAAAACGCTTCCTTAATGAACATAAGAATATTAAGTATTCTGTTGATATTAAACAAATGAATGTTTCTAATAACAAATAAAACTAATTTAATTTAAATAATAGTGCAAAAGGGCTGCACATTTACCCCTGCTGGGTCCCTTGGGCTTATAGCCTCTTGCTTTTCCAACTAGGGTTGTAGCTTAGCTAATAATAATAATAATAATAATAATAATAATAATAATAATAATAATAATAAAAACGCATGCTCACTCTTAATAACAAACACGGACTAACATCAGAACAAAAGAACACATGTTCATTCATAATGATAAACGAAAAGACTCTATGAATAAATCAAATTTGGGAGAAACTACAAATATAAATGGAGAGAAATAATGTAATCAGCAGGTTACTGTTCTTCGAGCAGAGTGAAGAAGGTGAGCGAGAATGGCTTGAAAAATTCATAACCACCCGAGTACTTTATCAATTATGAATAGGTAAACACCTTGAAGCAAGACACAATTACCATGAATGTTTATACTGGACTTCAAAAAGATATTACACAGAGCTTTCAATTAGGAACAGAACGAATAAAGTGGGCGAGGAGTGAGATCTACAACGTATAACGTTCTCATTGTTTATTGTTAGTCTTGGGCAAAAAATTCTATTTGAAGGTTTAAAGGACACTCATGAATGGCAAGGGCAAGGGACAGTGACGTTGCCGTATCAAGCAAAGCAATTCCCTAGAGACTGGTCATATATAGCCTACAACAATCCTTCTTCACTTGAGGGGTTACTGCACTGTAATTGTTCAGTGGCCACTTTCCTCTTGGTATGGGTAGAAGAGACTCTTTAGCTATGGGAAGCAGCTCTTCTAAGAGAGCACTCCAAAATCAAACCATGGTTCTCTAGTCTTGGGTAGTTTCATAGCCTCTGTACCATGGTCTTCCACTGTCTTGAGCTGGAGTTATCTTGCTTCAGGGTACACTCGAGCACACTACTCTACCTTATTACTCTTCCTCTTGTTTTGTTAAAATTTTTATAGTTTATTAAGGAAATATTTATTTTAATGTTGTTTCTGTTCTTAAAATATGTTATTTTTTCTTCTTTTATTTCCTCACTGGGCTATTTTCCCTGTTGGACCCCTCGGGCTTATAGCATCCTGGTTTTCCAACAAGGGTTGTCACTTAGAAAGTAATAATAATAATAATAATAATAATATGATAAGCCCCGAAGCGCCCTCTCCACTCAAACTAGGGCCAAGGAAGGCCAAGTACGGGCTGCTGATGGCTAAACAGATGACCTATAGGCTCCCCCAAACCCCACATCCTTACCTCACAATGATGGTGAAGTTGCAGCGATCAAAGGAACTAACAAGTTTGAGCGGGACTCAAACCCCAGTCTGGCGTTCACCAGTCAGGGACGTTACCATATCGGCCACCACAACCATAATCAAGAATATAAGCCTAAAGAGAGAATATAAGGCTAAAGAAAGAATATAAGGCTAAAGCGATAATATAAAGCTAAAGAAAGAATATGAGGCTAAAGAGAGAATATAAGGCTAAAGCAAAAATATAAGGCTAAAGAGAGAATATAAGGCTAAGGAAAGAATATAAGGCTAAAGATGGTGTAGGCTACTAGATTTTAGGAATTACTCGTTATAAGATTAGCTAGCATACAAGGCTAATCGTATTGTAGGATTTTCACTGAGAAAGATGACAGAATGACTAATAGAAGGAAAGATCAACTTGCGTTTATACAAGAGAACATGAGTGATGAATATCAAGTTATGAAAGACTAATGCTCGAGGTTTAGACTTCAAGAGAAAGAGAACCCCGTAAGTGGAATAAATGAAGGTAGGAAATGCTTAGGACAGAGTCACAAGGGAGGCCATGTAGAGGATATTGAGAATATCTGGTACAGGATATTAGATGTTTGGTACGACTGTGTTCTTTGTCACATGGAGATAAATTGGTAAGGGCGTGTTTTGTGTTCGTGAGTGTTTATCTTTATTGAGAGAAACAGAAATAACGTATACACTGACATTAAATATTGGAAGAGGAAATGGGTCATGATTAATGGACAGAATGGGTGATGTTTGCAGATGATACAGAGTTTATGCAGGAAGGTGGAGAGTAACTGCAACATCTGGAGAAAGTTTTAAAGTTTCTTAAAGTGGAAAATTAGATGTGAACAAGAATAATGCCACGGGGATAAATGGAAACCAGAAAGACTGAGCAAAAAATATAATATTGGAAAGCTTTCATTCGTAAAAGTCTTTGGGAATAAATTAAACAAATGATAGTAGGGTAATGATAGAAGAAAATCACTGAATATCTGAAGTAAAGAAAATATTAGCATGGGCAAAAAATTGAGGAGACATGTACGAATTACATGAAGATTTTCCTAATTCAAGTCTCCTTTATGGAAGTGAAATATAGATGCTGAATTGATTTAAAAAGAAAAAAACTTGCTCCCTTTATGGAAGTGAAATATAGATGCTGAATTGATTTAAAAAGAAATAAAACTTGATCCCTTTATGGAAGTGAAATATAGATGCTGAATTGATTTAAAAAGAAAAAAACTTCATCCTTTTATGGAAGTGAAATATAGATACTGAATTGATTTAAAAAGAAAAAAACTTGATCCCTTTATGGAAGTGAAATATAGATGCTGAATTGATATAAAAAGAAAAAAAAACTTGATCCCTTTATGGAAGTGAAATATAGATACTGAATTGATTTAAATAGAAAAAAAAAACTTGATCCCTTTATGGAAGTGAAATATAGATGCTGAATTGGTAAGAAAATGCTTGAACCCTTTTTGGAAGTGAAATATATATTATAAATTGGTTAAAAAAAAATTGAAGACCTTAAGGAAGGGAAATTTAGATGATGAATTGATTTAAAAAAAAAATAATACATAAATAAATAAAAAGCTTGAGCCCTGCGAGATATGAACTTTTTCTCGTAGTATATCCGATGAAGGATATGAATCGGTGAAAAATGTGGCGATAAGTAGAATGCAAGGTTAAAGAATACAAGACGTTACATTGGATTAAAAACGTTTATAGTTCGCATGAAGGAGACTATGACCTTGAAAGTTTGGTTGGACTTAGTGAGAGAGACATTGAAAAAGAAGAAGACCAAGATTAAGGTGAAAAGCAAAGTATGTGCAGGATGGTTTAATGGGTTGCTGGTGAGCCTGTCATGTAGGTATACTAGGCGGTTAATGAAATATTGAGGGACAGGAATTTCATAAACGATACAGCGGTAAAATATAAGTGGAGTAATGTAGTTCTTTTTCCTGTTAGAGTAAGTGTGCATGTATATATATATATATATATATATATATATATATATATATATATATATATATATATATATATATATATACAACCACATATGTGTGTATATCTTTCCGGTCACGCTGAGCGGCATTGCCAGACGTATAACTAATCTGTATCTCCCCGTCCCTCAGGTAGGGTGAGACAGAGTAGTCATAGCCTGGTTAGAAGATTGTACTCCGAGAGGTACACTCGGAAACCACAACTGCCGAGTTGTAGTTTGCAAAGGGGGAATGGGTGGGAAAGTTCGAATCTGTATATCTATATAGATATTTATCCATCATTTTTGACGGATCGCGCACACTAGCGCATAAACAACTAGATATATAGATAGCTTTTCGATTACTAACTAAATATTACTTAAACTTCAATTACATCCTAAATACCTTAAAGTCTTAAAACCAGAATCGGAAACAACACAATAACAAACATATATGCTACTAGAAAATGAAATTTTCCTTCCCTGTACTTTTACTTCGCCACTATCCACAGACCTGCTTGATTATCACCGATCCGTCTTACTGGCCGACACCAAAGAGGCAGAGTTATAATGGTCTCGGGAACTCGAGAGAGCGACCATCAAACACACTGCTCCATCAGCAGTCTTTTAATTTGTCTCTTTATTGGACTCTGGGCTTTATATGGGCACCATTCTGTCCAGCTTGTTGGCACTTTTACAATAAGAAAAAAATAAGTGAATAGAACTGGAACGAGAGAATAATCTGTTAATGAAATGTCAGTATTACAAAAAAAAGGGAAACTTCAATTTCATTATAAACCAAAGACTTTAAATAAATTTAAAGAAGTTAATTTCATAATTGCCAGTGATGTTGGCATTGCAAAAACGGGGAATTTTAATTTTGAAATAAAACTAAAGGCTCTAGAAAATGCAAATAATTTAATCCCATAATTTCCAGTAAAATTTTATCATTGGAAATAAAGGGAATTTCATTTTCAGTGAAAAAAAAGGCTTTAAAAATGTAAAGATTTTAATTCCATAATTGCCGCTGATGTTAGCATTGCAAATATGGGGAATTTTAATTTCATAGAAAACCAAAGGTTCTAGAAATTGTAAAATAATTTAATCCCATACCTTCCAGTAAAATTTCATCATGGGATATAGAGGGAATTTCAATTTCAGTGAAAACAAAAGGCTTTAAAAAATGTAAAGATTTTAATTCCATAATTGCCGCTGATGTTAGCATTGCAAATATGGGGAATTTTAATTTCATAGAAAACCAAAGGTTCTAGAAATTTGAAATAATTCAATCCCACAATTGCCAGTAAAATTTCATTATTGGAAATAAGGGAATTTCAATGTCAGTAAAAACCAAAGGCTTCAAAAACTTGCAAAGAATCTAATTCCATAATTGCCAGTAAAATTTGTTCATTGGAAATAACGGGAATTTCAATTTCAATGAAAACCAAAGGCTCTAAAAACTTGCAAAAAAAATTATTTCATATTTGCCAGACTGGCAGGTATTTTTAAATACAATGTTATCTGTCGCTGATTTTGCAAAAAAAAAGAGAAAATAGCTTAAAAACTGTCCATGGCAAATGAATATCAGAAACTTCATGCATTCAACAGCATTTTATAAACGTCAAATTTATGTTCTTCAAATATAATTTATAATATTTTAAAAAAGTGAGTTTACCGACTAATCAAAATAGACTGGCAGCTGGCATTTCAAGCTACTTAATTATTAAGCCGATCTGTCACACCAGTTCCAATGAACTGACGCAAAAAGGATGAAAGAAATTTAATAATAAAAGAAAAAAAAAGATAATCAATGTACCAAATTAGCATTTTTGTGCGAAGGCACAGATATGGAAAAACGTAAAATATAATAATAATAATAATACTAATAATAATAATAATAATATTTCATTTCCAATTACTTATGGCCAGTGACAAAAAATAAATAATGAAAATTCATCATGCTTTATTTGGCAAAAAAAAAAAAAAAAAAAAAAAAAAAAAAAATATATATATATATATATATATATATATATATATATATATATATATATATATATATAGAATGAATTTTATATTTCTTCGGTGCTTATAAACTATACTTAAGCCATTGCAGCTTACGTGTATTACTGCTTAAGGCCGGGAGCACACTAGCGACTAAGTGGCGCCACAAAGCCACAGCATCGTGTGGCGGGGATGTGGTCTCCCATAGGTTTCCATTGTTTTCAAGTTTTGCCGCACAAACTAGCGACTGTGGCAAGCGACTGTGGCTCTCTGTCGCTCATCCACGCCACAGGCATGGCGTGGCTTTGAAAACAATGGAAACCTATGGGAGACCACATCCCCGCCACACCATGCTGTGGCTTTGTGGCGCCACAGAGTCGCTAGTGTGCTCCCGGCCTAAATGCCAATATGGTTTTCATCAAATACAAAGTTACTGTACGAAACTATTTTTAACAAATATGGGAATAATGACCCATTAAACGCCCTTTCTTTGTCGCAAATATGAAATGTATAGCAAAAGAATTTCTAAGGAATTTTTAGTCCCGTGATATAGGGATACATATACAAAAGGAAAATTTTTATATCGCTTTGTGGCGCCACAGAGTCGCTAGTGTGCTCCCAGCCTAAATGCCAATATGGTTTTCATCAAATTCAAAGTTGCTGTACGAAACTATTTTTAACAAATATGGGAATAATGACCCTTTATTTGTCCCAAATATGAAATTTATAGCAAAATTTTTAGTCCCGTGATAAAGGGATACATATATAAAAGGAAAATTTTTATATCGCAAGATATGAGCAGATAAAAAATGCAAGCCATCTATGAGAGAAAAGGGTAAAAAAAGGTATAATGATGACCTCAGCATGAATTATCATTCAATAACACTTCACAGCCGGTGGATAGAGGAGAATTGGTACCATATAAGGTTTACAACTTTCCCTAAAATAAAACTTGCAAAATAAGGACGTTATTTATTCGACATGTGAAAAGGAAAAATATGATGTTTTTGACTGAAGGAAAATTTCTACAAAGAAAATTGGAAAATTCGGAAATATGGGAGCAAAAATTCATGCCATGTGGGATGACCACAAATTTTTCATCAACAAAAGAAATATTTCTATTATACGTAAACTAAAATCAATGAATTGCATAAGCCAACAGTGATAAATAATAAACATTTTAATATATTCACACATACAAAGATTTTACTGATAAATACTAAACACTTTCATATACACACATCCAAAGATTTTACTGATAAATACTAAACACTTTCATATACACACATCCAAAGATTTTACTGATAAATACTAAACACTTTCATATACACACATCCAAAGATTTTACTGATAAATACTAAACATTATAATATATACACATGCAAAGATTTTACTGATAAATACTAAACATTTTCATATACACACACATACAAAGATTTTACTAATATCAATCTGAAGGAATCAGGTTAAAGATACCATTCGTAGATATAAAAAACTATGACAGGGAAAAAAAGAAAAAAAAAAAGAGGCGAAAACCCACCGAACTAAATTTCTTTGGCTCACCTCTGAATCGACAATAACAAGCAATTGCAAGGAACGAAAACAAGCATAAAGGATATTAAAATTTCAGATCAAATATTCATAGTTCAAGTTGATCCACTTTCATATTTTCAACTTGGGATTATCAAGGTTTCTAAGCATTGATATTTAGTAAGTATGTCTCTTGAAAATAGAAATCTAAAGTTATGATGAAAACTTAATTTAATACGATTTAAGTGACTGCCTGACATTCTCTCTCTCTCTCTCTCTCTCTCTCTCTCTCTCTCTCTCTCTCTCTCTCTCTCTCTCTCTCTCTCTCTCTCTCATATTATATTATATATCCATGATGTATGTATGTATGATATATATATATATATATATATATATATATATATATATATATATATATATATATATATATATATAAATATATATATATAATCTCCTCCTATGCCTATTGACGCAAAGGCCTCAAGAAAATTAATTGGGTAAATTCATCAAAAGGATGGTAAATATTTTAGTTTTAAGACAAAATATGAATTAATATTCAATCTAAATTACCTTCTATGTAAAGCATCAACGTTATAATAATCAGATTTACAGATAAAAAGGTTGATGGATATGAGTACCATGTGGTTATAAACAAAAAGAAATTCTCAAACTGGAATACAATGTGTTAATATTCGATGAAAATTTGCTGAGGAATATTAACAAGTGTAGTCTACCGAAAAGAGGTCTTGCTGCATTGACGATGGAGACAACTGAAACAAAATCAAATAAAAAGTTCTTTAAATGAATCCTTTCATAGAGAACTGGACTAATAAATTGCTAAAGGAATGTAGGAGTATGCGGAAGAACGTGATGTAAGCTGAAAAAACTCTTTATTATTTTAATAATAATAATAATAATAATAATAATAATAATAATAATAATAATAATAATAATAATAATAATAAAAATAATAATAATAATAATAATAATAATAATAATAATAATAACTTCAATATTAATAAAAATTTATTTCATCTGTACAGCATTCCATGAAAATGAGCAGATATAATAACATCTATCCAGACGCAATAACATAATTCTGTGTTATTCACTTCATATCGGAGAATGACAAACATTTTTACAAAAATGTATCTTTATAAGTATTTACCTTAAGTGAGGCAGAGCCGGGTTGGTTAGGGGCATGAATGAAAAATAATTTGTATTATGCTCTACTGATATCCGTATGTCACCAGAACACATAGCTTGCAATGTTGTCAAAAATAAATATTACTTAAAAATGAAATTCGGACCATTTCTGGCGCTAAACTTTACGAAAAAAGAGGATTGTTGACGAAGAAACCACTGAAAGAACTTGTACAGAAAACTGTAGATTCATAAGAAGTTCTTGGTGGAAACGAACGGAATACCAGTTTCGGTTATTTCCCTCCCCTGGCGAAGAAATGTAAACCCAACTGCGGAGTAATTTCAAACGTCAGCAACAGCCATTTTTCTCCTTCACCTCCGAAGCCCCATCAGGGCTGGACGAATCCGCCGGAGAAAGTAGCAGCCGGGAACCTTATCCCTGACTGGCCGACCTTAGGCACGTGAATTAAAAGTTTTCTTCTAAAGTGTAAATGGAATTATGCAAGCGTCAAATGAAAGGCTTAATGGAGAAAGAACTTTTGTTTATAGGCAATAGTTTTGTAGGTCAACTTCTGAAGAGTTATTCAACCTTTACTAGCTCCATGAGGGTAAAAAGCATAGTCAGCTTCTGTCAAAACATAATAGTGATAGAAAATACAATAATACATCTTCACTAGATCAACGAGGGTTAAAAGCACACCCAGCTACTACCAAACATAATAGTGATAGAAAATACAATAATACATCTTCACTAGCTCAACGAGGGTTAAAAGCTCCCCCAGCTACTGCCAAACATAATAGTAATGGAAAATACAATAATACATCTTCACTAGCTCAACGAGGGTTAAAAGCACACCCAGCTACTGTCAAACATAATAGTAATAGAAAATACAATAATACATCTACTAGCTCCATAAGGGTTAAAAGCACACCCAGCTACTGTCAAAACATAATAGTAATAGAAAATACAATAATACACGCAGATAACGTGCAATGTAGACTATATTCAAATCTAAATTGAAAGTCATAATAAGATGGCATACTGAAAAAAAAACGGAAGACATGATGAAAATGTAAAGAATAAAGGAGTGGTTCAAATCAAATAAATGCAAAACGAAAAGGATAATCTACCCAAGAGAAATCCTCTGTATAAACAAACCATTTTAAAATGGAAAAAATTGTTGAGGAACAAAGACGATCTAAATGGGAATAGAACAGAAATGGAGGACAATCCAGAGTGATACTGAAGAGGGGACGAGAAGACAGAGAACGACAATAACTTCCCTTTTACATTCCCCTATTCAATTTCCCCACTCTTTTGCTACAACTAATTTTGCTTCAACCAAAAAATGATGAGACATACCGGTAGCCATATCCCTAAACATGTGCACATCTTCATATTTATTCTATATGAGACAAATGTGTGTATATATATATATATATATATATATATGCATTTATATACTGAATATATATTTTATATATATGTATATATATATATATATATATATATATATATATATATACATATATATATATATATATATATATATATATACATATATATATATATATATATATATATATATATATATATATATATATATATATATATATATATATATATATATATATCAGAATGCATGCAATATCACGAGGTTGGGCTTACGATTAATAGAGTGATGAGAATGGAATATGCAATGGAAGAATAAACATCATTGGAAGGAAAATTACAGGGTCTTTAGAATTGGAATTTAATGAAAGGTTGAAAAAAGCAAATCAGACAACGGCTAGGTTAAGTAAAATTTTGAAATAAAATCGCCTGAAATCACATATAAAAATCAGGCTATATATCAGTTTACTGAGATCAGTGTTACTATATGGACATGAGTCGTGGTATGACAATGAAACAATATCCAATAGATTTTGTAGATTTGAGGACAATGCCCCCAGAAGAATACCGGGAGTTAAATGGCAGGACAGATTAGAAATGAACATATTAAGAAAGTTTATTCAAGTTCCACATGTGGACTAGATGATGGTGAGGGGTAGATGGAGATGGTTTGGGCAAGCTTTTCCCAATCCACAAGGGATTAGTTCACCAAACTTTCAACTGGGCTCCTAAAGGCACTAGAAGAGTTGGAAAACCCATGTCTACATAGCTGAGGACTATGAAGCTTTTATTTAAAAGCTCAAGATAGAGACTACTGGCGAAATCTAACTGAGGTTCTTTGCGTCAATAGGCGTAAGAGATGATGATGATGATGATTTGATGAATGTTTTTTTTTCTATATGAAGCATAGTAGTACCACACTATTGTCACTATATTGATACCATTGACACCCACCGGGGTTATAAAGCCACTTGACTATGAGACTCGGCAACGGGTAATCCGAAATTTGTTCTGATGTACATTCTTATTATTATTAATTGCTAACCTACAACCCTAGTTGCAAAAGCAGGATGCTACAAGTCCAGGGGCTCCAACTGGGAAAATAGCCCAGTGAGGAAAGGAAACAAAATAAAATTTCTGTATTAAAGAACCTCCACCCGTGAGAATATTCCCTCGGTTGTGAAATGAAAGATTTTAAAATCCCTCTGATAAAGATCGAATGTCATTAAGGACCTTTTTTAAAAGTACGTTGCTGGAGAAATTAGATTTATGGCGAGGGGGGTGGGCGTCTTTTTATCGTCCATTTCTTTCTAATGTAATTTCTTTTTGAAGTTTGGTAGCTCCATTTTTCAACGTCTTTTCTTATTAAACCGTAATTTCATATTGTTTGGTTTAATACCTATTTTTTCTTCGTAAAAAAAATCCTTGTTATGCTTCTAGACAATAAAGCTGAACTTGTTTTTTTTTTTTTTCTTAAAATAGTGATGTATTTGATTACTATGTAGTAAATCTTAGCAGTATCAGACTTATATGGAAATAATAACAATGATAATGATAAAAATAAACTTTATTTCCTTCTAAACCATACTATTGTATGGTATACAAATCTAAAATCAAATCACCTTCACTTGAAATGGACCTTAATCATATGTGAGTAGCCAACAATGGAGACTTATTTTACATCACATCTGCTAACAACTATGTGTATGCACTAACAAACAAACAAACATGCTTACTGCCCTGTGTTTCCGAATGGAAGGTTCTTCCTGTGATATGACTGTAACAAGTGCGTAGCTTACGCAGATATCGTGTTGTCATTAATCTTAAAGTTGTTTGCGTATTATATAGTGGAGGAAATTTCCGGCTTTAACGTAAATATTCTCTTATGAAATATTAATATATATTTTCATATGAGATGAAAGGCTCCGAAATAAAATTTATCCCTTTTGTTTGCCTAATTCATGAGCATCAAATTCATATTTTCTTCCCTCAATTTAACAATTATAATTCAGGTGGGGGAAAGGGGGGGGGGGCGGGTTAAGACTTGTATACCTCAATACATCACTTTTCATGAAAGAG
>NC_090742.1:71308484-71333484 GCF_036898095.1 Palaemon carinicauda | reverse complement strand
ATAAATATAAATATATAAATATTGTCATATGAAAAATAATATATATAAATATTACATGAAAAATAATATCTGTAAATATTATTATATGAAATATATCTATAAATAATACCATGTTAGACACTGAGTTAAGGGACTTGACTTTCATACTAGCTTCTCTTAATGATCATGAAATCTTTAATTGTGCCAAAAAAAATAAAAAAAAAAGAAAAGAAAAAAAATTAAAAAAAAAAATAAAAAAAAAAATTAAAAAATCATGATAATGAGTCACCCATATTTTTGGTGACGGGGAAATGGATTTCGCAAATAATTTACTGAAGAAGTTTAAGAAATGCTGATAATAGAGACCTACAGTTGGGTTAGTATATAGTTCTTACTAGGATTCACATCTAGCTCCGTTCTAGCCTTAAAACGATATTTGAGAATGGTACCATAATTACATGGGTAAGGTTCCGAAGACTCGGAGCATATTATTCAAATTCTCTCTCTCTCTCTCTCTCTCTCTCTCTCTCTCTCTCTCTCAGGTGAGCCTTAAGAGTTCTCTTGCTTGAGGGTACACTCGGGCACGCTATTCTATCTAATTTCTCCCTTTTATGATTTGTTATAATTTTTATGGTTTATATAGGAAATATTTATTCTAATGTTGTTGCTATTCTTAATATATTTTACTTTTCCTTTTATCCTATCCTCACTGAGCTATTTTCCTTGTTGGAGCCCCTGGGCTTATAGCATCCTGGTTTTCCAACCATGGTTGTAGCTTGGCAAATAATAATAATAATAATAATAATAATAATAATTATAATAATAATAATAATAATAGGATACCTCAAAATCTCAGCATCCTTTAGCATCGATACCCAGCAGTATCATCTATTAGGATAGTTGACAACCAGGAGTAATTAAACAGCATCTCCCCGGCTGATTTACCATTTTTCTTTTTTTCAAATATCAATCAATATACACCTAACTGAATAAGTATATACACATACATACATAAATATATCTAGAAAAACATTTTATTTGAAATATGTATTCATAAAAAAATTCTCCCGCACACAGGTTGCTCTAAATAATCCTCTTATAATGGCATAAAATGTCCTTTATCTTCTTTACCTTGATTGTTATTATTACCAACCAATATTACTGTCGAAAAAAAATGAAAAATAATCACTTTATTCACGTCTCATTTTATTCTGCCTGTTTCTTAAAATTTCTCTGTTAAGGATTATTATTATAAAAAAAAAAATTAAAACCTTCGATTCCTCTCCAATTTTCTTCTTTGGCTTACCTTTTTTATTGACCAGCAATTTCAATCATCATAGTCTAAATCAGATAAAGCAGCTTTGAAAAAACACGATACAACACTTAGCTACTAAATTCATGAAAATAACAATTAACTTTTGTAATTTGTTACTAGCAAAGGCTTATGTAAATTAAGAAAAAAAGATTGCCTAACAGTGTAACTTGATAACCATCTGGCCGTAGAATAAAAAGGGGATCTATACGAAGGTATTTGCATACTTTGTACGAATAATCGAAGGAGGGCATAGATGGAGACTAAGAGAATAGGAAATTAAGTTTTCAGATTATTTAGAAACCTGCAGGAGGTTCTTTGCACAAGGACATTATCAATCCTATGCATTAAAAAATACTTTATAATCTAATACCGATTATCAACTCAAATGGTCTATTATTATTATTATTATTATTATTATTATTATTATTATTATTATTATTATTATTATTATTATTATTATTATTATTACTTGCTAAGCAACAACCCTAGTTGGAAAATCATGATACTATAAGCCAAGGGGCCCCAACAGGGAAAATAGCCTAGTGAGAAAAGGAAACAAGGAAAAATAAAATATTTTAAGAGCAATAACAACATTGAAATAAATATCTCCTATATACACTATACAAACTTTAACAAAACAAGAGGAAGAGAAACCCAAGACAGTGAAAGACCATGGTACAGAGGCTATGGCACTACCCAAGACTCCACACGTTAACAGTCCTTTATCTAATTCATTTTTATAGCAATTCAATACATAATTAATTACTTTGATCCTGTACTTGCACGTGTGTAAAACAGTTTAAAAAATAAATTAACTATATTCAATATATAAGGAAACTTAATAAAAGAAAAAAAAAAAACATTGGAGGGAAAACCTGACAAATATCTGATTACCGCCTGACTAACTTAATTTAAATAATTCTCATTATAACGGTGTACTCATACTGAAACATGGACATTCTTTTTTGTAATCGGGAGAGTATATCCCGTAGGGTGAATATCCCGCCATTTTCAGGTGTCGTAAAATTCACTAGATAATTAAGATCATAAACTGCTGGTGCCAATACAAGTGCATTTTCTTGCATATACATTGTTACACTAATTATTTTAGTATGACAGTACACATATCCATATTGAATAAGGCAAATTCCACTGTCTTGGGTTAGAGTTCTCTTGCCTGAGGGTACACTCGGGCACACGATTTTAACTAATTTTTCTTCCTCTTGTTTTGCTAAAGTATTTATAGTTTATATCGGAAATGCTTATTCTAATATTGTTACTGTTTTTAAAATATTCAATTTTTCCTTGTTTTCTTTCCTTACTGGGCTATTTTCCCTGTTGGGGCCCCTAGGCTTATAGCATCTTGCTTTTCCAACTAGGGTTGTAGCTTGGTAATTAATAATAATAATAATAATAATAATAATAATAATAATAATAATTCCTTAGTTTATCAATAAGAAATTAATACAATGCCGATATAAAAAAAAAAAAAAAGACAACTAAACAGAGAAGTACATGAAAACGCGGATAAATAAACAACTTATATCTTAAATAATGAATAAACATAATTAAAAAAGTTATAGAATACGAAATCCATTCTTTAAGGCAGTATCACAACCTCTTTTGAACATATGAACATCAACACTCATGTAACTGGCAGCTAAAACAATTAGTCCTCAGATTTCCAGTAAAAGTAAGTGAGAAATTAGTGTTCCAGAACAGTGCGGCACCGTAACACTTCTGCATAATAAATTTACTAATGATATAAACCTTAACGCAATCCTTTTTTCTTTTCTTTTTTTTTTGGGGGGCGGGGCATCTAGGTCCAATATATACATAATTCCAGTAATGGTATGGCAAAAGAATAACTGTGTATTATTTATACAATAACTTCAATTTAGTACCTAAGATAGTTGACGAACAAATATTTTTTTTTTCTTTTGACTAGGATTGCATCAACTTGATTGATGCTATAGTCAAGTATTTTCAAATGCCCAGAATTTGTCAATGCGTCGCTATTAATGAACAACGGACCCTGTTAAAAGATCAGTTTAGATGTTTGGCCCAATGCTTAACCAGTCACAGTTACTGGTTTATCACAAGCATGCAAGCCCCTCCACAATTCTTGCACACAAATACATACACACACACACACACACACACACACAATAACCTCCAGCCACTTTCAGTTCTGATCTATCACAAGCTTGCAAGACTCTCCACAATTCTTGCCAACGAATACACACAGACACATACACACACACACACACACACACACAAAGTAACCTCCAGCAACTTTCCCTTGCGTAGATGTATGTTGGATTTGTGAAATTCGTTGCGGTATTAACTACAATACCTGTTACGTTATTCGTTCTGCCTTATGTGTACGGTAAGTATTTGCAAAGGTATTCAAGGGTAAACTGACACATATGAGAGTATTTTTTTTCATCAAAACATATACCCTGGGTAATTTCAGAATAAAAATAAAATATTGATTAATTCACGATATTTTGTAAACTGAAGCGGATTATATCATAAGCCTCTGAATCATAATAACGCTACTATTTGCTTTATTTTTATGTTAAAGATGATTCGGCTCTCGTTTAATTACAGTTTTTACATACAAGTAATGTAGAAATTTGGTGTCCTAACTATTCATATGACTTATATAATACAGTGAAATTGCCTTAATTTTGCCAAAGAATCCTCTTGAGGCCCTTTGCGTCAATAGGCGTAAGAGGAGAAGATGATGATGATGATGATGATGCATAATGGAGAGATGCCTTAAACTGTTATTCGTTACATCATTACATCAATATAACAACATAACAAGCGTTATTTTTTGTTATTCTCATTACAATCAAATAACGAATGTGACTTGACTTAATCCCCATTCATTAGAATTAATGGACATCAATCCCTGATAATGCTTTTCATCTGTGTGCTTTATTTTCATTACTAATGCAATGCTACTTTAGCTTCCCTGGAATAAATTGTGATTGACTGCGGCTCCAGACGGAGTCTTGCCTATCAGGAGTTATGTTTGATATGTGAAATATGTTGTGGTCTTATCTATTATTTCTGTTATTCGCTTTAGGTCGGTATTTGTTACGGCATTCTAGACAGACATACATATGTGCGTACTTTTCTATTAAAACTTTTACCCTAAATATTGATAAATGCAGAAAAATAAAACCGTGATCTGGTAAACTGCAGAGGATTATCGTATAAACTCCCGGAAACATATAAACGCTAAACACTTCAGCCAATCTATAATCTTGTATAGTGCTTTATGAGAGACACGTGTGCTCATAAGGCTAAAAACTGATGAACAAACATAATCAGGCTGGTCTAATATTTACAATAAACGTAGACGAATTCTTTAACTATCTTATTTTCCAAACTGCCTATGGATGCTTAGCTCAAGTTAAACATAAGCATGAACCTAATGCGTTTGTTTAAAAAGTTTTTTTCAACGATGATTCTCGGGCCAAAGCATATTTTTGTGACAAGCTTCAAGTTTTTCTATCTACTTTAAAAATCATGAATCAAACATAAAATAACATATCATATCATCTGGTACTATACACGTGTTTCAAAGTAGCTACAATAAAAAAGAAAATTAATAAAATAAAAAAAATAAAATAAAAATTACGGACTGCCAACGCAAGAGCCAGTGTTCCAACGAAAACCGCCCATCTACGCATTTGATAATCAGTGAAATGGTGAGATACTTCTGGTGAAAGTTACAAAATTGTAGAATAAAAGGTGTTCGGTACAAAAGCAGAGCAGCCTATAATCATAAGGATAAAAACTGTATATTCAGAATTCATTTCTAGAAAAAAAAATAAGATTATGCATTAGAATTTGCAAATAAATAAAAGCTGCCTATTAACGTAATTTCTAAGAGTTCAAGAAAAAAAATAATTTATAAAAGTCTTACAATGAAGTATTATAGAATTTAATCTCAAATGGTTCTTTTCCTGATGAGCAAATACCGTGCATCAATATTCTACAAAAACATTTGAACTGTCATATAATTATTGCAGCACATAACTTTTTTAAAACGTCTAGAAACTTCAAATTTTTATTTTTATTAAATTACGTAAGTTCATGGGTCAAATTAGTAATGAAAGAATAACAAGCCTTTGAAAAAGTAAACGAAAAATGTTGCTTGGCAATTGCACAGGTGAGGTATCCTACGCTCTATACCTTATCGTTTCGCCCTCAAAACTTAAGTTATCATTACCTGGCAAGGATTTAGAAGATCAAAAATCTATCAATAGTTTTCATGAGCTACAAAACAGGATAAAGATATTTTAGCCTTGAAGAAGAAGCCTTGAAATATATGTATGAAATGTAAAAATTATGTCAAGGACAAAAATGCCTACTGTTATACCTTCTGATATCCATGAAGACTGTTAAATAATAAATTATGACAATATGCTGTAATAATAATAATAATAATAATAATAATAATAATAATAATAATGATAATAATAATAATAATAATAATAATAATAATAATAATAATAATAATAATAATAATAATAATAATAATAACGGCAACTGCATTACCAATACAACAGAAGTAATAACAATGCTAATGACGAATATGATGGTATCCATAGCTTTCAAAAGAATCTTTTAAATTCGATCGACTTCCATAGATTAAACTGAATGGACTAATAACTGTGCCGAAGCATTTAGTAAAGATGATTCACAAATAATCCCATAGTGCCATACGGCCCCGTTAATATCTCTCTCTCTCTCTCTCTCTCTCTCTCTCTCTCTCTCTCTCTCAGTCTAAGAGCTATTTCAGTCCAACCATTCACCTCAAACACCCTTTTGCAAAATCTCTCTCTCTCTCTCTCTCTCTCTCTCTCCTCTCACAGCAATTTTTAGTCTATCCATTCATCTCAAACAACCTTTTACAAAACTCTCTCTCTCTCTCTCTCTCTCTTAATCTAACAGCAATTCTCAGTATCCATTCATTTCAAACGGCCCTTTACTAAGCTCTCTCTCTCTCTCTCTCTCTCTCTCTCTCTCTCTCTCTCTCTCTCTCTAAATGCCAGTCCTTATCTATCCATTCACCTCAAACACCCTTTTACAAAACTCTCTCTCTCTCTCTCTCTCTCTCTCTCTCAATCTAACTGCCTGTCCATGTATATCCATTCATCTCAAATACCCCCCTCTCTCTCTCTCTCTCTCTCTCTCTCTCTCTCTCTCTCTCTCTGAAGCAAAGACAAATGAGCTCAATTCACGAGTAATTATCCGCTTCATACAAGGTGATATTTTAGTGAAGGGCCTCAACCTCGACAAATAGTTTTCGAAAAATACACCGACGGCCAGAAAGGACAACCAAACGCATCATCAAACTAATGGATTCACATTAATGTGAAACGTCCAATATTACTACAGTGTGTTTTCATGAAGACTGATTTTAACAGTGGGGAATTTGCTTGATCATGCAGTTTTTTTCTATTTTTAGAAAGTGAAAAGATGTTCCAGCAAGAAACTGTTTTTTTTTTTCCGAGGAAATGTTATTGTTTTGTGATTTACACAAATTGTTCTTATCAACATAAGAAATGTTAAATTCGAAATAACTTTTTTTTCTAGGCGACAGATTAAAAAAGTAATTTTTTAATTGAAAAATAATTAACTGTAAAATTTATAAGAAGCAAATTCTATCCGCTGTTATTTATTATCCTTATATTCAAATGTAAAAAATAAGGAGATACTGTGTCTAATAACACATCATTATACTGAAACTGTATACAGTAGATCTTGTCAACCGAACTGCAATTTATTTCGAACGATACACTCCCCGACAATAATCTAAAGCTAAAAGCACTAAGATAATATAATTCATAATCGTCACTACAGTAATTTGTCATGTGTATTATAATAATAATAATAATAATAATAATAATAATAATAATAATAATAATAATAATAATAATAATAATAATAATAATAAAAACTTTAGAATTTTATTCAATCTCCCTCTCGATGCAATGCTTTTGTTCAAAAATTATTCGACTTAGTCCTCAAATTATAAATATCTTTTATAAGCTTTTATAACAATCGCGCATCCATGATGTAACGCTCTATAAGCCAAATGACACCCTACGTGAACAGTTTGAACGTATTAATCACAGTCATTTCTTTATTAAACCCAAAAGGGATAAGTTCTAAAGTCATAGCCAGTGTAGATGAACTAACATATATAATACAGTGTGCGTTTGGTGTGAATTAATCTCAAACAAGTGCTTTCGATATTAATGGTTAGATATTCCCCAATATTTATATGTATGAAAAGTAAAGTATAAGTTTATGACAAAACTAATTTTATATATATATATATATATATACATTTGTATATATATATATATATATATTATATATATATAAATATATATATAATATATATATATATACATTTGTATATATATATACATATATATATATATATATATATATATAAATATATATATAATATATATATATATATATATATGTGTGTGTGTGTGTGTGTGTGTGAGTGTGTGTGTGTTTGTGTGTAAAACATGCAGTAAGTATGAATATGTATCGCTAACACTCGTGATTTTAATAAATGTAAATATCAACCACAATGGCATTTAATATCGAATTCTACTTTTGGGAATGTACATCCACTGGAAATTCGTGTATGATAAATGCCTCTGGCTGGGCAAAGATTCGAACCTGTGCCCTTAGCCGAAGCAATGCTTGCAGGGACGTGTTGTAAACTCACTAATTAGTTATCATAGTGGAGATGGGTTCATTTCAAGTCTAAGAACAGATTCTTAAATTCGACAGGTATATGTACAGTGGACTTGAAGTGAGCTTATATTTCTCTTGATAGCTCGACTGGTAAAATCTTCACTGCAGGCATTATTTCGACTCAGGACTCAAGTTCGAATCCTCGCCCAGCCAGACGCATTTATCATAAATGAATTTCCCGTGAATATACATTCCCAAAGGTAAAATTCGGTATCAAATGCCACTGTGGTGGATATTTACATACAGTATATATATATATATATATATGTATATATATATATATATATATACACACATAAATATACACACCCATATATATATATATATATACACCCATATATATATATATATATATACACCCATATATATATACATATTTATGTGTGTGTGTGAATAAATACTTAGAATATACCTGGTATCCAGTGAATATAACTTTTGGATTGTCTCTTAATAGCAGTATGAGAGTGATAGTCTCATAAATGAAATGAACAGAGATGAGCAAATGACCAAAATGGAACTGTTTGTCTTTCATATCTCTCACTGTATGCACTTAGCGGGTCATGTTTCCATCTAATTAGCTACTGAAAGGTACTAAATTACGAGAGAGAGAGAGAGAGAGAGAGAGAGAGAGAGAGAGAGAGAGTACGTTTTTCTCAGGGGATTTTTTCTTAGTAGAGAGAGAGAGAGAGAGAGAGAGAGAGAGCGCGCGTTTTTCTCGGGGGATTTATCTTAGTAAAAACAAAAGAGAGAGAGAGAGAGAGAGAGAGAGAGAGAGAGAGAGTACGTTTTTCTCAGGGGATTTTTTCTTAGTAGAGAGAGAGAGAGAGAGAGAGAGAGAGAGAGAGAGCGCGCGCGCGTTTTTCTCGGGGGATTTATCTTAGTAAAAACAAAGAGAGAGAGAGAGAGAGAGCGAGAGAGAGAGAGAGAGAGAGAGAGAGAGCGAGCGTTTTTCTCGGAAGATTTTTCTTAGTAGAGAGAGAGAGAGAGAGAGAGAGAGAGAGAGAGAGAGAGAGATGTTTTTTCGTAGGATTTTTCTTAGTAAAAACAGAGAGAGAGAGAGAGAGAGAGAGAGAGAGAGAGAGATGTGTTTTTTCGGAGGATTTTTCTTAGTAAAAACAGAGAGAGAGAGAGAGAGAGAGAGAGAGAGAGAGAGCAGTTTCGCAACACCAACTATAAATACATGGGTGGCACCGGACACCTGCTGTTTTAGCGAGTTCAAAATGGTATTTACATAATATCAAAGCCATTGGAATATACCATTACCACTGCTAATTAATTACTCGATGTCATAAAGCATATAATTACCGGTGAATGGCAAGAGGGAAATGGGAACAGGCTTTGATGTTACTCTTTCACAACACACATAACATTTCCCCTTTTACACAGTCACTGATATGACCATCTGAAAAACAGATTTCAGAGATTAACTCTCTCTCTCTCTCTCTCTCTCTCTCTCTCTCTCTCTCTCATCACCAAGTCCATATCTTAAGAGTGCATATTGGAAATGTCCCTGACTACCAATTTGTTAAACAGAAGTTCAAGATTCACTCAACTCGATAATTTCTAGTAAAGTTTGAAACCTCACAATCCACATGAGCGGGTTTTGGGGGGAAGTTTATTAGCCTACCTGCTGAATCATCAGCAGCCAGTGCCTGGTCCTCCCTGGTCCTCCAACCGAGTTATCAGCATCCACTGCCTGACCCTTTCTTGTCCTACTGAGTCTTCAGCAGCCATTGCCTGACCCTTTCTTGTCCATCGGCTGAGTCATCCGTAGCCATTGCCTGACCCTTCCTTGTCCTACTGAGTCATCAGCAGCCATTGCCTGACCCTTTCTTGTCCTACTGAGTCCCCAGCAGCCGTTGCCTGACCCTTTCTTGTCCATCGGTTGAGTCATCCGTAGACATTGCCTGACCCTTTCTTGTCCTACTGAGTCTTCAGCAGCCATTGCCTGACCCTTCCTGGTCCTTTAGCTGAGCCCTCCCTGATCCTAGCTTGAGGGAGAAGGAGCTTGGGTACTGATCATATACATATATGGTCAGTCTCTACGACATTGTCCTGTGCCTTGCCTCTGTCGTTCATGATCGCCCTTTAAAACCTTTAAAAATAGGCTTTACTAATACCAAAGGTCACCGGCAGAAATCATTTTAAAATTTTGTCTATTCTACTCGCTGTTTTACCTTGTACGTTTTGGTAGAAAATGGAGCAACTTTTTTATTATGAAACCTGGTGACTATTCTCTTTCCCTTTGTCTTGATTTCATAGGAATTTTAATTTTTACTATTACAACCAACCTAACCGCATAAATCAGATCGTTCTATAATAATAGATCATATAACAAATTTCCATTATAAAAATAGGGGTAAACAGTCACTATAGTTCAGGACAGGGGAAAGAGCCGAAAATAAATCAAATGCTGGTGAATCTAGTTGAAGAGACTAAAACCACGACTGGTCGTAGACCCTTTTAGACCTGTGGAATTTTGTAAAATGTTTCGAGGTACTCAAAATAGTAGACCCTTTTAGACCAGTTGTATGTCGTAAAATGTCTCGAGGTAATCAAAATAGTAGACCCTTTTAGACCAGCTGTATGCTGTAAAATATCTCCAGGTACTCAAAATAGTAGACCCTTTTAGACCAGTTGGACGCAGTAAAATGTCTCGAGGTACTCAAAATAGTAGACCCTTTTAGACCAGTTGGATGCAGTAAAATGTCTCGAGGTACTCAAAATAGTAGACCCTTTTAGACCAGTTGGATGCAGTAAAATGTCTCGAGGTACTCAAAATAGTAGACCCTTTTAGACCAGTTGGATGCAGTAAAATGTCTCGAGGTACTCAAAACAGTAGACCCTTTTAGACCAATTGGATGCAGTAAAATGTCTCGAGGTACTCAAAATAGTAGACCCTTTTAGACCAATTGGATGCAGTAAAATGTCTCGAGGTACTCAAAATAGTAGACCCTTTTAGACCAGTTGGATGCAGTAAAATGTCTCGAGGTACTCAAAATAGTAGACCCTTTTAGACCAGTTGGATGCAGTAAAATGTCTCGAGGTACTCAAAATAGTAGACCCTTTTAGACCAGTTGGATGCAGTAAAATGTCTCGAGGTACTCAAAATAGTAGACCCTTTTAGACCAGTTGTATGCAGTAAAATGTCTCGAGGTACTCAAAATAGTAGACCCTTTTAGACCAGTCGGATGCAGTAAAATGTCTCGAGGTACCCAAAATTGTAGACCCTTTTAGACCAGTTGGATACTGTAAAATGACTTGAAGTAGTCTGAAATAGGACACAGAGAAATTGGACCTTCTCGTTATTAGCTCGTCGACAATTTATTTCTTATCTCCTAATCCTTTGGAGCTGGATAGCTGACTATAATTTGATTTCCAATAAGTTAAATCTTATCATTAAGGACCACTGGGCTAATATGATTCCCTCAAAGGAACTGCAAGGATACACGAGAGGAATCTGGCAATCTCATTAAATAAAGTTATTTTCATTTATTTGAAATTACTTTTCTTGTAGTTTCCTTATTTTCTTTCCTCACTGGGCTATTTTCCCTGATGGAGCCCTCGGGCTAATAGCATTCAACTTTTCCAGCTAGAGTTGTAGCTTAGCAGGAAATAATAATAATAATAATAATAATAATAATAATAATAATAATAATAATAATAATAATAATAATAATAATAATAATAATAATAACTCGAGGAAAAATGGGATTTTTGTCCTAAACGTTTTTCACAAGAGGAATCGGACCAATTCCATTTACTTTTCTTCCTACAGCGCTCGATTACAAAAGACATTATTGCTTGTGCTAAATTACTTTTCCTTTTCTATTTCCTGCTGCTACCTGGATTATCTCTCATAATTCCGTGACTTAATCCTCTTGCTCTTTTATTAATCATGTTATTACCAAGAAAACGTTGCTTAGTATTTTTTGTAAGTTTTTTTATCGTATGTGTTTGACGTGTTTGCCCTAACAATTTATTGCTAGCTTGTTGTGCATTTTCGTCTCTTTTAATAATTAAAATCGTTGGATTATGAAAATGATCGTAGTAATAATATATACTGCATGTTTATATATATATATATATATATATACATACACATATATATCAGTGTCTGAGTATATGTGTGTGTGTATATATATATATATATATATACATATATATATATATACACACACACACATATATATATATATATATATATATAATATATATACAGTATATATATATATATATATATAATGTGTGTGTTTGTAAACATATAAACACACTTGCGGTCTATAAAAGTCCTTACTCATAATCTCGATATTATTCTATGGCACCATCACTCAGTTTTTTGTGCATGTTGCACAAGATTTTTCCTAATTCTGACCATCCTTTGCATTCAGATCTTCCCAGACTGTACTATCCAGCACATAGTGCCAGGTATTGTGACGAGCTGAGAGAAGGTTGTGAATCAAAGACAGGATGAAAGCAACTGAGTGACTTTATTACAGAACACGCTCCTTTATATACAAAAACTCAATGCAACAGGAAATTTCCTGTTCAAACCGACACCATAGCGGTTAACAGTTAACGGTGAGAAAAACATACATGTTATCTCAGGTTCATTTTAGTGCGAGGGGAGAGCGAAGATACAAGCATAATATATACACAAAAGGAAATGTCGTTACTATGTACGAAAGTGTGACACACGGTTGGTACAGAATGCAGTTAAATCTGACAGGCTTGCCTTCTCCGTCATAAGACTCAATACTACACAGTATTCTAGAAGTTTTATTCCAGCTATGGCTAGATTGTGAAATGATCTTCCTCGTCGAGCAGGTTAATCGGTGGAACTTCATAAGTTCAAACTTGTTGCGAATGCTTTTCTTTTGAACAGGTAGACATAAAATTCTTTTTATAGTTTATATATGACATACATTTCAACGCTGTCACTGATCATAAAATATCTTTTTTTTAATTTTAATCATCCCTTCCCATATAGGTTATAGCTTATTTACTATTTCCTTTCCTCACTGGACTACTTTTATTCATAAAGACCTTGGGCTTGTGCCATCTTGCTTTTTCAACTTAGATTGTAGGTTGGCTAGCAATAATAACAATAATAACCTCTCCTATATAATAAAGAACAAGTGTCTGATTACATATATACATACAGTGTATATATATAACAAATATATATACATATATATATATATATGTATATATATATATATATATATATATATATATATATTTCCTGTCTCGCTCAGGGGAGGAAGGAGTAGTCATACCCGGGTAAGACGGGGTACTACGGGAAGTACACTCGGAACCCCAACTCTCCCCCAAACTGCCGGACAAGAGGGTTGTAGTTAGGAAAGAGGAAGGGGTGGGAAGGGTTGAATCTTTGTGTGTATGCGAGTGTTCCTATCTATCTAAATGTTTAGACGTCATTTTTGACAGCTTGGATACACTACTACTACTACTACTACTACTACTACTACTAATAATAATAATAATAATAATAATAATAATAATAATGATTACACACACACACACACACACACACACACACACACATATATATATATATATATATATATATGTGTGTGTGTGTATGTGTGGGGGGGTGCATTGTACGAGAACTCAATAGTTCTATGGAAGTAAATTATACAATAACAATTAATGCCTCTCTTCTGTAAATACAATTCCCCCAAAGATAATTTGAATAATTTCACCATAAGAACCTTAGATATTATAGAAAACTTGTCAAAATTAAGAGTAGATTTGATTCATGAATTTGATGATCCATCCGAAGTTCGAATCCAATCTTTAGCCTCTTGCATCAAAACATAAATTTCTGTACCAACGCAAATATGTATATCACCGACTTAAAAACAAATTTAATACCTATGTTTTTAATCAGTTGCTGACATCTCTCTCTCTCTCTCTCTCTCTCTCTCTCTCTCTCTCTCTCTCTCTCTCTCTCTCTCAAGCATTTAATCACATAATTTAGTGTTCATTAATCCGACCGAAAATATTCATATTTCCTGACAACATAGGATGAAGATGTCAGATCCATATTCCTGGGGAGGTGATTACGCTAATGACCAACAAATCTGCTTATTTTCAATTCAAATTTCCATCGTTTTTCAAGATCAGATATCTGTTTAGTGATCTGAACACCCGTCGAAGCAACGATAATTGACCATCAGATCTACGGCTATCATTTCTATATACATTTATAAGCGCAATTAGATGGGAAACTCAAATCTTTCTTATCATCAACATCATCACCACCACCTACGCCTATTGACGCAAAGGGCCTCGGTTAGATTTCGCCAGTTGTCTCTATCTTGAGCTTTTAATTCAATACTTCTCCATTTATCACCTCCTACTTCGTGTTTCATTGTCCTCAGCCATGTAGGACTGGGTCTTCCAACTCTTCAAGTGCCTTGTAGAACCCAGCTGAACGTTTGAGTGCCTGGTGGAGCCCAGCTGAATGTTTGAAGCCCAGCTGAACGTTTGCCGTCAAGAATGGAAAGGCATTACGAAATCAAACGTTCAGCAGGGCTACAAACGATCAGCTTTTTTATAGCCGTCAAGTATATAAAGGCATTACAAATAACTGTAATTTTAAACCACGAAAGAACTGCAGGGCTTTGCTGTCATCGTTTGTTTGTGAGCAACTTTAACAAAAACTACTCTACCTATTTTGATCAAACTTGGTAGTCATGTTGAGTGTAACCTAAGGATATAACATTTTGGATGAAGTACTTCAGAATATAAGTATCCAGCAGTACTTTGAAAATAATCACAAAATTAAGTAAATGGCAAGTATTTTGTTTGTTTATTTTTTTTCTTTTTTATGAAAAACTACAGAACCAATTTCAAAGAAACTTGTTGGACATGTGGAGTATGACCCCAGGACAAATTCATAAGATTTTGAAGAAAATACTTAGAAGGACAAGCAAGCAGTAGAATTAAAAGCAAAATAAGACTGCTTGGTGTGGCGAAAGCATGCTCTCTACTGAGTGCCCCTCTCATTCTTATAGTACTTGGACATTTAACATCATCATTATTTGATTATTGTCCTTAAATTGTAAATATCTTTAAGCAATAAACATGAAGTCCATAACATGACGAGCAAGCCTTCACATAAAGCAAATTGACCATAAACAAAAATTAAGTTACTATGTAAATTTCCTCTCATCTTGAGTTATGGAAATCAGAAGGGAGATAACATTGCATCAAAATAGTCCATTTTGAGAGAGAGAGAGAGAGAGAGAGAGAGAGAGAGAGAGAGAGAGAGAGAGAGAGAGAGAGAGAGAGGGGGGGGTTATGAATAGTGGATTAAGCAATCAATATAACTGAAAGCGAGGAACTTTCGCTTGACTTGTGTCAATGAATATCTAATTGGAATGCAGGCAAAGTTTGGTACAACAAACAAAAGGGACCAAAACACCTATTGTGAAAATCAAACAGTTTAAATCATTAGTAGTTAAAAGTACAGTATACAACAATTTCAGTATAGCTTTAATATTAATAATAAAGCAATCTTTTATAATGAATACATCCGTCTGAACAATCTTCCAAATTCCCTTCAATGTAAATTAATATTCCAAATCCTTATCAAAATCGACATGGATCGCTTAAATTAATTCCTGGTAAAAAAAAAAAAAAAAAAAAAAAAAAAAACATCCCAGATTGTTTTGAGTAATAAAACCCCGTCAAGCTATAAAACTAGGACTTGACTTTTGCCATGTCTGCCATCTGCATTTTACTCGACGCTTTATGTCTCATCGCATGAAAATTGCACTTGGTAAAATTGCTATTTGGAAATTCAGCTTTGCTGGTAGTCTAACAAAATGACAGATGATAAGAAAAAAATAACAAATGTGCGTGAATTCATGAGATTGTCAAAACATAAGAATGAATGTTCTCTTTGGAAAAACTACTTAGGACAAAAAAGTAATCATAATCAATGACTTGAAATTAAGCTCTCAAAAATGAAATAGCAGCAAATGTAATGTGGATGAACAATACAAGGACTGAGAATTTTCCCATTGAGAAAAAATAGATTTCTAAATAAAACTTGCCTTTGTACCCATAATTCAGTGCAAGCTTTCATTTGCACTAGTTATGTTCGCAATACCCAGTATGTGTGCTTAGTGTCTGTGAAAATTTCATGTTTGCACGCTCAATCAGTGATCACACCATTTCATTTGAGCATATCGGCAAATATCATATGCGTTCAATTTACGTTTTTTTTTTCTGATTAATGCCTTCAGTGGGTTGTGGTGGCCGATGTGGTAACGTCCCTGATTTATGAACGCCAGACTGGGGTTCGAGTACCGCTCAAAATCGTTAGTTTTTTTGGTCGCTCCAATCTCATCTTCCTTGTGAGCTAAGGAGGGGGGAAGGGGTTGGAGGAGCTTATAGATCTATCTGCTTCGTTGTGAGCTAGGAAGGGGGAAGGGGTTGGAGGAGCCTATAGGTCTATCTGCTGAGTCTTCAGCAGCCATTGCCTGGCCCTCCTTGATCCTAGCATGGGTGGAGAGGGGGCTTGAGCGCTGATCATATGTATATATGGTCAGTCTCTAGGGCATTTTCCTGCTTAATAGGGCAATGTCACTGTCCCTTTCTTCTGCCATTCATGAGCGGTCTTTAAACCTTTAAATGGTCTGCAAAAGATTTATTAACTTCGAAATCATAGCAAAATTAATAATATTTCCATTAATAAATACAGTGAGTTAATACAGCCATGAATATTACAAAACTGAGCTCCAATAATATTAATGGCGGTGCCAAAATCAGTATCTGGGTAAGGGTGTCAGCTAGTTATCAAACCAAATAATGGGGATAAAAATAGATCAGAGAATTTAAATTTGTCCATTTGAGAAAGGTTAATAACTAGCAAATGACCTAAATGTTTACGATGTATGTAGGAATGCGCACTTGATTGCATAGCATATTTATATTCTCTTGACAGACTAAGATTTAGTACTCATATATATTTTATGTACTTAGGTTATGTATTCTAATTTGTAAACATATTTTTAATCTACGTTATTCAGTAGGTTCAATTGTGTTTAAATACAACAAGTAAATGAACGCCAATTAATAAAAAAGGAACAATGACACTGGTGTAGAAACTAAAAGCTGTACATATTCTTAACAAAAGAAAATCTAGACATGAATCATTGGTTCTGTGACGTCAACATTTTTATTGGTTGCAAGATTAAACATAGGACATTCTTATTGTTTAAGTATCTCATAGAAGTGGAAGGTAAGCAGAACAAAATGTCTAATGGACAAAGTGTTGAATGGACAAAGTGTCGACCAGACACTGTGTCGACTAAAGATCAGTGATTAATTCGAAAATTGAAGGGACGTTAAAATACTCACGCGGCAGACTAGCGTAGCGAAGAGTGTACTGTGCTGCTTGCCAGAACGGAGAAGCAAGAAGATAGTGATAAATTGCGAGTGCAGCTTGCCAGGAAGGACCAAAGACTACTTGAACTTAGTGTTTAATAGATAACTAAATGAACTATTTCTATAACTATCTAAGAAACTCGGTAAATAAATGTTTACATAGCTTACTTACTAACGTTTCTACACAGTCTGTTCGACACTTGGTCCTACCCACACTATCTGTTCGACACTTCGTACTTCAGACACTGCCTGTTCGACACTTAATCCTACCTACACTATCTGTTCGACACTGTTCTATCGACATTGTCTGTTCCGACACTTTGTCCTACTCCCCATGTCTCTTTGATGCTTTGTCCTACCCACACTTTCTGTTCGACACTTTGGCCTACAGACATTGTCTGTTCCGAAAATTTGTCCTACCGACACTATCTGTTCGACACCTTTTCCTACCGTTACTGAGTTCGATACTTTGTCCTACCGATATTGCCTGTTTGACACTTAGTCCTACCGATGATTTGCCCTACTATCGAGTGAAAGAAAAAACAGATATTCTTAAAAGAAATAAAACCAAATAAAATATACTATAATTATTAATATTATTATCATTACTTGCTAAGCTACAAGCCTAGTTGGAAAAGCATGATGCTATAAGACCAGGGGCCCCAACAGGGAAAATAGCCCAGTGATGAAAGGAAAAAATAAAAAATAAAAAATTCTAAGAGCACTTACAACAGGCCCTAATAGGGAAAATAGCCCAGTGAGGAAAGGAAACGAAAAAATAAAATATTTTAAGAGCAGTTACAACAGGCCCCAACAGGGAAAATAGCCCAGTGAGGAAAGGAAACAAAGAAAAAATAAAATATCCTAAGAGCAGTTACAACAGGCCCCAACAGGGAAAATAGCCCAGTGAGGAAAGGAAGCAAAGAAAAAATAAAACACATTACGAGCAGTTACAACCTTAAAATAAACTGGAAAAGAAGCCCTTATTACGATGTTAAATTATAAGGGCGCTTTCGTCGCCTTCAAATTGAACAACCAAATGTCTTATGCAAAAGGGAGAGTTGCAGCTTTACAATTCCCATTAATTCTCCCATGAATACTGAGTCTGCAAAGCTAATGCCATCAAAGTCCCGGCAGCGACTAAATCTCATTTCTGCGTGTTATAGAGTTCCTACGTTTCATCTTCACCGCCACCATCAGCAGCATCCTTACCAATCATCATCGTCATTTGATAGGGGGGATTTAATCCCTTTGCATATTCATATTTAGAAATTACAGATTCCCGAAGAGCCATTAAAAGGAATCCCTAATCCTTTCAAACTCCATCGATATGCAATTCCTTATACATATGCAGTAACGAAAACATGCGAGGGGAAAATTACAGTGGGAGAGGGAGAATATATATATATATATATATATATATATATATATATATATATATATATATATATATATAGATATATATATATATATATATATATATATATATATATATATATATATATATATATGTGTGTGTGTGTGTGTATGTATACTGTATATAATTAAAAAATACATATGTAAACATTTGTGTATGGCTTACATACACATGATATATATATATATATACATATATATATATATATATATATATATATATATATATATATATATATATACATATATATATATATATATTACAAAAATACATATATAAACACGTGTGTAGCTTACATACACCTTATATACATACATAAAATATTGCATGTGTGCGAGAGGGGGCTTGATCGCTCATCATATGGATATATGGTCAATCTCTAAGCCATTGTCCAGCAAGGGCATTATCGCTGTCTCTTGCCTCTGCCATTTATGAGTGACCTTTAAACCTCAACCCTTAAACAAGTACACTTGTCGTCAACTGCGGCCTTAATAATGTGACCTCAGCAAACGTTGTGGAATATTTCCGCCCACTAAAGCAGACTTCCGCCACCACCCGTAAAAAAAAATTGCGTCATCAGCAAAATGTAGCGCCTCTTGAAAGCACCTGCATGTTTGAAGAGTTAGCTTAACTTTGTTGTTATGCTCATAGACTCAATATTCGTTTATTGTGTAAGCGGCAAGAAAGTTAAATGTGTTGCCAACTAGGTCTTAAAGTTGTAATTGAGCTGTGATCGAGATAAAATAGTTTGTTGAAGTCAAGTACAAAAATAGAAAATCATCTTGTGTGTCTTCTTGAGGTTACATATTAATCAACCTTTAACCTCTCTGTATTCATTTCCCTATAAAACAATTTTTTCGCCGTAAATTTCCTGCTTACCATTCATCTCTATTTTACGGCATACTATCTCTTTTCCTTCGACAACCCTATTCATTCTCATGTACTCCTCTACACGATCATCATTTCTGTCAAGCCACTGCACTTCACATAATCTACTTTATTCCTTCACTATACTCATTTTTTTTAATTAGGCGCATTTACACTGACTCGCAGCGGTTCCCTTTTAGCTCGGAAAAGCTTTCTCCTACCTGATTGGTTAGAATTATCTTGTCCAACCAATCAGCGATCGGGAAACTTTTCCGAGCTAAAAGGGCACCCCTGCGAGTCGGTGCAAATCTGCCTCACTAAAAAAAATTGACTATAGACCTTCCATTCCTTCCTTATTCTCCATTTAGTTCATGCTCACCTTCTTCCTTTTACTTTTATCAATTACATTACATTATTTTCTGTTATACTTTCTGATTAAATAGCCTAGCCATTTTTATATATTATACGACATTTCTTCAAATAATGGGTTTTATCCCTTGGATAAAAAAATTTAATTTCCTCTTTCCACCTACTTTTTGTGATCCTAAGACATATCAGAGAGAGAGAGAGAGAGAGAGAGAGAGAGAGAGAGAGAGAGAGAGAGAGAGAGAGAGAGAGAGAGACACTTGAACTTATATTTCAAAGAAAGATCGAAAGACAAAATTGAAAATCTGTAAGAAGATACCTAAGGAGTAAAACCCCCAAGAAGTTGTGATCTAAGTTTTTGCAAATCAGCAACACGCCTAATAAAAAAGTATTCACGACTAGATATATTTTTCATTTAAAAACATATTTAGATATATAGTAAAAATTTCAATTGTAAATACACTATATGCAAAATAAAGACTTATTTATGTAAATATACTATGATGTATATATGTTATAAACTGTAAGATTGTTAATGTCTATTTCATAATAAAAGAATTTTTTTTTTAAAGTAGCAAGAGACAAGAATCTGATATCAAAGTTAGATTTCTTGTATTATTGTGATCAGTCATCTACCCTATTTTACGAGAAGCATATGTTCTGGCACCTACAGGAAGCGCTACTTATATGAGATTGGTCGAAATTAGTTTTTTTTTTTAATTGGAAGGCTCTAAAATTTAACCGAAAATTTTACTGAAAAAAAATTTTAATCGACAATATTAATTCTCATTATTATTATTAAATATTATTATCATTATTGTTATTAATTATCATTAATAATAATTATTATTGTTATTATTAATCATTTTACTATAAAAAATTATTATTATTATTATTATTACTATTATTATTATAAATAATTAGTATTGTCAATAAATATTACTATTAATAATTATTAGTACTTTAAATAAATATCATTATTATCAAAAATCGTCTTTTTAAATAAGAAAGCTCTAAAATTTATTCGAAAATTAATTCTCTCAAGAAATTCTAATGTCAATTGGTTCAATTACAGAAATTAAGAAATTATCGTATCATCAATGCAATTTGTTTGCCAAAGCATTGTTTAGAAGCGAATATAGTAAAAAAAAAAAAAAAAAAAAGAAGAAAAAAAAAACTATGAGATGCATGATCACCTTTGCTGTCTGCCTTTAGAAGAAAAGAAAAAATAATCAAAACAACACAGTTGGAAATTGAAGATTTTTTCTTTTGCTGGACATTGCGACAATACGTTATCAACATGAAGCTGCAATGGCACTTTATCCCCCCCCCCTTAAAAAAAAAAAAAAAAAATCCTAGCGTCAGCTCTTATTACCAGTCCGAAAGCACCACAAATTAAATCAACAATTTATCGGTACAAATGACTGCGCATTGCAATCACTACAAATGAAAACGAAACTATAAAAATGTCAACGTTGACTCTACCGCTCGTTATGAAACCATTCACCTTTTTTTTTTAAAGAAATAACCTCAGCTATTTGTCCCCTTTTATTCGCGCCCACACAAAACCGAACATGAAAAGACTTCCAGGGCATTTATGAAAATGCCATTGCATTGAGATCGCACGCCATGTCATTTCAATTAAAAAAAAACGGAGCACAATGTGTCGTTTCTAAAGGTGAACTATAGCTCTCTCTCTCTCCTTCAACAGTGAAGGTATTGGAAAGATGATTTGTCAATCTATAAATTCATTTATTGAAAAAGAAAAAAGAAAAACAGAAGTAAATGAACGCTAGAGTTCGCATACACGAATCAAATCTAAACACAGTCCTGAAGTTATTATTATTATTAATAATTGCTAAGCTACAACCCTAGTTGAAAAAGCAAGATGCTGTAAGGCCAGGGGCTCCAACAGGGAAAATAGCCTAGTGAGGAAAAGAAACAGGGAAAAATAAAATATCTTCAGATCAGTAACCTTTGAATAAATATTTCCTATATAAACTATGAAAAATATAACAAAACATGAGGAAGAGAAATGAAATAGAATAGTGTGCCCGAGTGTACATTTAAACAAGAGAACTCTAACCCAAGACAGAAGAAGACCATGGTACAGAGGCTATATTGGAATAGAACATTTATTGAAATTTCTGTTAAAGCATCTGCACTTTAGAATTACGGGAAACAAATAGAAATTTGAAATAGAACAGAAAAGAAATAGTGTAATAGCTTTCGAGTAGAGATTAAATTCCCCGAGAGACAAGCGCACATTTATAACTGGGGTTCAAGTCCCGCTCAAACTTGTTAGTTTCTTTGATCGCTGCAACCTCACCATACTTGTGAGCTAAGAGGTTGGGGGGGGGGGGGTTTACAATCACTAAATTTAATTCATTATGCTGAATACCTTTGATGAAATCCTACAAATAAAATACGTCTCGAAAATTAAAATTTCACCTTTGGAAAATATGAAATGAAATAATTGGGAAGCCAACGTAACTCAGGAAAAATAAATTAAAAGAAATATAAAAGCAAAGTGCTTTTAAAATAACATAATAAAAACTCAAGAGAGAAGACTTAGGCAAGAGATTAAAAGAACTAATTAGGGATTAATTAGTCACAGATGGTGCAAGCATTGAAAATGGGGAGAAGTGTCCAGGGTTTAAAATTTTAAGGTATTTACCTTAATTTCAGGTGTTTTGCATGGTTTCAAGGTAATTTCTAAGGTAATGATATTTATAAGGTAATTTCGGTTTTACCAGCTTCAAATTTAAGGAAGTTGGAAATGTTTTGAGGTAATCTAGAGTAAAAAGCACAAGCATCTAAGGTGATGGTTACATGCTCAAGTTTAAACTCTCTCTCTCTCTCTCTCTCTCTCTCTCAAGAGGATGAAATAAAATATTGCTTATACTAGTGTACTCGGCCCTTCAAAAATGACGGCTATATATTTGGATAGATGTGCACACGCACTCACACAGTCAACCCTCTCCTTCCCCCTCGCCTAATTACAACAGGGCAGTTGCGGTTTTCCAGTGTACCTCTCGGGCTATCTCCTCTTACAAGGGTATGACTACTCTCGATTAGTTATAAGTCTGGCAATGTCACTCAGCTTGACCAGAAAGAATATATATATATATATATATATATATATATATATAATATATATATATATATATATACTTATATATGTACACATATATATATATACATATATATATATATATATATATATATATATATATATATATATATATATATATACTTATATATGTACACATATATATATATATATATATATATATATATATATATATATATATATATATATATATGTATGTGTGTGTGTGTGTGTGTGTGTGTGTGTGTGTGTAAGTCAAACACTTGATCTTTATAATGTAAGGGAGATTGTTTACTACCTTAAGAAATTACACCATTTTTTTTTACCACTAACACGGAATGTCCCGAAACCACTCGTTAAGCAAGATTTAGAGAGAGAGAGAGAGAGAGAGAGAGAGAGAGAGAGAGAGAGAGAGGAGAGAGAGAGAGAGAGAGAAATTTAATAAAACGATACCGTATGAAAACAATTTCGCCTATTTTTCTTCTTCTTTTTTTTTATATCCGCGATCCAAATACCTTCAAATAACAACAGGACCAGTATTGCATACTGAAATAAAATCAATATGGTCTTTTGTATGGAGTTATTCAGAATAATGGTTTTGTGTTCTACTGATTCAATTACAATTACAGAAAAAGTATAGGTGGCGATGGATCAGGAAATACTTTAAATTTCCTTAAGCTTTCAAGGGAATTTTCAAGATGAAAATAAACTTATTTCTTTACCTTTGTGTATTTCTATGAAAGAAAGACGATTTAAACTTCAAACTTAAAAAGCTATGGATCAAGAAATACTTCAAATTTCCTTAAGCTTTCAAGGAAATTTTCAAGGTGAAAATAAACTTATATCTTTGCCTTTGTGTCAAGGAAATCTTCAAGATGAAAATAGACTAATTTCTTTGCCCTTGTGTATTTCATATGAAAGATAGACGATTTAAACTTCAAAATTAAAAAGCTTTGGATCAAGAATACTTTAAATTTCTAAAGTTTTTAAGGGCAGTTTCAAGACGAAAACAGACTTATTTTTTTGCCTCTCTGTATTTTATATGAAAGAGGATAAACAATTTAAACTCCCGAATTAAAAGAAGACAAATGTGAAATTTCAAAAGCACAATGATGACAGGTTCTTCACAAACCAAAAGAAACAGAATCTACAGACCACTGAAAAAACGTCAAATGCTGGAATTCTGAGCAACAAGGTATAACATCCCAACATATGACGCTTCAAAGTCTGGAATATTTCAGATAAAACAAGACCACAAGGGTTGTGGTGGCCGATGTGGTATCGTCCTTGACTGGTGATTGTCAGACTGGGGTCCGAGTTCCGCTCAAACTCGTTAGTTTCTTTGGTCGCTGCAACCTCACCATCCTTGTAAGCTAAGGATGAGGGGGGGGGGTAGGGAAGTCTATAGGTCTACCTGCTGAGTCATCAGTAGCCATTGCCTGGCTCTCCTTGGTCCTAGCTTGGGTGGAGGGGGGCTTAGACACCGATCATATGTAATATGGTCAGTGCTTGATAGGGCAATGTCACTGTTCCTTGCCACTGCCATTCATGGGCGGCCTATAAACCTTGAAACAAGAGTAGAGGAATGAATATTGAATCCCAAACAGAATGGATTCAAATTAGCCAACTTATTTTGACCTGAACTAGTTCACCTACCGAGAGTCAAAATTCTACAAAATTCTGGATTAAAATTATCGAAGTCATTTCAAACAACCAAAGA